>NC_041358.1:12572882-12607882 GCF_900634415.1 Cottoperca gobio
TTTCACCAATGATGAGGGGAGCAGAAAAAACTTTTCTTGCTCAATAGCAGGTGCAAAATAAGCTCTTTGATCAATAACATTTTGTTTGTGTTTTATCTAATGATCGGACAGAGTGTTTGCCAAGAATCTATGATTAGCTTATTTTCAGTGGTGGAAAAGAATTGTTCCATGATGAATATAAATTGTTATTATATTTCTTTTAAGAAAACAGATAAGAAAACTTGGTAATTCCTATTACATTATAATATATTTAAAGACGATGACACAGCAAAAAAATGTATTTGGATCAAAGCTGAACAACCTATGTGCCATAGATAAGAATGGAAAATAAAACAAAAATATTTTTGTATTAATTATCTCAAAGGGTTGTATTACAGCTTTGTTTGCATTTTTATCTCGATGATATTTTCATATTCTGAAACACTGCAAAATAAATGCAACTTTCAAATTAAATAAACCATCCATCCATTTTCTTCCCCTTATACATGCCTAGGTTGCGGTGGCAACCCATACGTCCATCTCAGTTATGTCCTCCAGCATCTCCTGTGGGATCCCGCAGCGTTCCGTGGCCATATGGGATATATAATCTCTCCAGCATATTCTGGGTATGCCCCATGGTGTCCTCTCAGTTGGACGTCTTTGGAAAACCTCCAAATGTAGGCGTCCAGCAGTCGTCATCAGATGCCGGAACCACCTCAACTGAATCCCTTCAATGCAAAAAGGGAAGTGGTTCCACTCCAAGCTGTTTCCGGATGTCTGAGCCTTGGGGCTGCATCGGTGGGGCATGTTTCTTCAAGTACCAGTGAGACAATGAAATAGATCCAGAAAGGCCAGTTTGAGTAACAGATCCATGAGATTGAAGGCTTATCAGAAACCAAAACACTGCACAGAGTTTCAGGATACTAAAAAATTAGATTTTACAATTCTAGAAAATTATCATGATGGATTGACAGGTTAATTCACCGTGTATGTACAGTAAAGATAAGCCAACATTTTGTGATTCCCTAAAGTCAGTAGCCCACTAAGCCACATTGCAGAAAGTCTTATTTCACTTGAAAAAAATATGATGTTTTATCTCTTTGATGTAATTCTCTTGGGGTTCAAGATGTTGTCTTCTTCTTCTTCTTCTTCTTCTTCTTCTTCTTCTTCTTCTTCTTCTTCTTCTTCTTCTTCTTCTTCTTCTTCTTCTTCCGATTCAACACAGCTTTTCTTTTAGAATACATCATATTCACACCTCTCCTGTAAGCAGGAATAAGGCTTAAACATTCCTGTCATATCATCAGTGTGCATTCAGAATAAGTGAGTTTTTTTATAAAAGCAATTGTAAACGTGCATCATATAGTAATTTGTTCTGTATTTATAAAAATGTCTATTTCTATTTCATACTTTCTCATATTTAAATCATTTTAAAAGTCAAGATGAGAAAACATGATACACAATAGTTAATCTTCATTTAAACTGCCATACTGTATACTCTCTTTTGTGTATCTGTCTTTCTACAAAGACGATAATGCTTTGATAGGCCATGAAAGAGAATGAATATCACTTCTATTTTACCAACACAACTCTTGGCAGGTCCAAATTCAGTGATGTGATCAAATGAAACCCAGTTGAAATGTGAGCAGTAGTGTTCAAATGGATTATAATTAGAGAGAAACCAATCTGACAACAGAGCATGTGAACAGCAGCTGCTGCACACCAAGCAAATCTTTATTCATGATTGGGCGGTGAATGTACAAACTCTCTCTCTTGCACACGCACAAACACTAACACTAACAGAAAAGCTTCCTCTTCATGTTCAAAACAGAAAGTCAAATGTATTTTTTAATCCAATTAGTTTTCACACACAGATCCTCACTGTTGCTCTAATCTTTCAGCGAGTCAGCATCTGTGACATTTACACAAAACCCAACTCATCAGTGACCAACACCCTCCTCCCTCCGCTATCGGCTCCCAAAAGAAACCACAAACACACAGCAACCGCAGACAAGATGTAAATGTCTGTCTGCTGGACGGTAGCATGGTGGTGCTGATGAAATATAGACTTGCTCTTTCCAAGGAGGGCAAATGCCAGACTGTCACATTCTGCTAAGACAGACAGCAGTGAGCTTTGTTACTGAGGATCTGACTTCTGCAAAGCTCGTGATGAATGAGTAAAGTTTCAGGACAATATTAATGAGCTGTATCGAGCAAGGAGTCTGCACAACACAGTTGCATTGCTTAAGGACTTTGATTAAATGGACTTCTTGATGCCAGAATCAATTTGAACCTTTTCAGTGTTTTTTTCTTCCTTTCTTTCTTTTTTCTCTCGTTTCCCCCCTCAAGTCAGATTATCCTTTCACTTTGGACACTGAAGATAACGTTTTATAATATATTTAGCCACCTACGTTTAGGTATTTTCAATTTTTCTCAAATGTTTTGGCTTACAAAGCTTAACAAATAAAGAGGAAGTTAGGAATACAAATTAATAAACCATAAATAAATACATGTAAATAAATAAATGTAGGAAATGCACAAAATATAGGGCAAGTTGCGCATGTATTGATTTCCTCTTAGTGTGCGGATTCAGTGTGATCATTCATGACACAGACTGCGGCTCAGTCACCTTGCTCGCTGTGATATATGAGACTGTGGCTCATTGAGCACAAACAAGGAATAGACTTTATGGAGAATTTAGAAAGGGTTATTCAAATGTGATTGATGATGAGATGATCCGATGAGATGGGATGAGACGAGATAGTTCTATCCAGTGATTCTTAACAAAAAGTTATGACTTGCAGCTCAAGCACCTTCAAATGACTGACAAGAGATGGAAAATGCCACCATAATTACCATATTTTTGATTACTCGTGTCTGTCGAGAAAGGGGAAACACAACGCAGAGCATCGTCAAACACAACCTCCATCTTTCTCTCATTAGACTTGCACATTATGGCATTACATCGACGGTGTACCCGTGGTTCATGCAGGTGTCCAGGTAAGAATTCAGAAACTATACATGCACAGGTCTCATTTGTCCGAGTCTAGATGCTTCTCTCCAGAGACCGTCTGATATTTTCAGCCTTCATCTTGTCAGTCTCCACGTTTCATTCCTCAGTGTCCTTCTTCAGGCTGCTGAACTGCAGCATGGACAATTCTCATGTCAGCATGATTCAGTCCTTGAAGTGTGACAAAAGGACACAATAAGAGCAGTAGCTCTCAAAAGGTGCACACTCAAGACTTCTAGAATGAAAATGACACAATTATTGTATTCACTACATGTTATCAGAATGAGATAAGAATAATTTTTTCCCTTAGTATTTTGGGTCATTTGTTTTAGGCAACGCTATTTTGAGAGTGCATTGATGTGAGCAGCACTCATGGTGTCAATGGTAAGAGATCTTCATTAGCATCCCAGCTGGCACTGCTGCTTGGCATTTATCTGGAACAGATAATTACAAATATGAATTTTCTACAAGTAGATAAATGTTCATTTACACTTTCAGCTACACGTCTCAGCTTTCAAGTCCCTGGGGCCCAACTGCACGTCAGATCAAGCAACAAAGTTTTGTGTGCATTGGTTTTTGTTAGTCATGTGTGTTTCTATATCTGTCTGCTATGTTTTGTGGCTGCATGTTTTGTTGTGTATTCATTCCATACACAAGCCTTTTCCTGTAGGCACAACAATGTACACATATTTTATATTTCTTCACCAACATTACCAACATAATTGGACCGTAAGTTGTTATCATTCTGTCTGCTTGTTTGACGGAGACATATCTCATTTTATGAACTAAACTCAATTCCATAATTCTGTTAAAGGGTGTGTGCGTCAGAAGACAGGAAAACAGATAACTCCATTACTGGCTAAGTCGACAATGAGTCACTAGAGAGCTCATTTCCAAATGTGCAGATAAATTACCACAGTGTTGCAGTAATTGGCTAAAAGGTAGAAATGTTACGCTAGCTTTTCTATCCACAAACTAAGCTACTACTATGCGAGTGTCATTTGAAAGGGCCTGCACACCCACACAGGTGTTTTCAGTTATCCTGCCTAATTACACCTCTGCTCAGCGAGGTACATTGTCCACAGTGAGGAAGATGTCAATCAAGCACAGTGTGCACATGCCCACACAGTCCTGAGAAGAAATCTAATCAGGCAACACAAGTGAAAACACCTGTGTGACTGTGTTGAGATATTCACAAAATAAGCACAACAGTTGTATGAGTATGATAGCATGTCTAATGGGAGCGATTTCTTAACCGCAAACAAAATAGTGTTGGTGAGAAAGTAATATACTGGTAGTAAGTCATTTATTACAGGTACAGTAGTGGATTAGATTATAAACAGAAAACACCCAATCATGTTTTATCTAGAAAGACAGATTAAAAACACATTCAACGTATACTCATACAACGCTTTGGATGATATCTTTAGAGAAGTTGTTGTTTTATTTTTTTGTGTGTTTTCCTGCCAATGTCCAGCAACATGAGTCATCAGTGCCCCTGTGCCGACCCCTGCAGTGCAGAACCTGTTCAGGCATCAAAACTACTTCATTAGGTTTAGGAAAAGATTGTGGTTTGGTTTAAAATAACTATGTAAGTTCTGTATAACTCAATGTTGACTTCTGGTTTCAGCCCTGACCTCCTCTCTATTTGGAATATGTTACAAGTCACATGTCCTGAATCATAATTACGTGGGTTACATATGAATTGATTACGTGGGTTACATACGAATGATAGTGCGTATACAAGTACGAAAAGTGTGAAACACTATAAGCAGACAATTGTTGTAAAATGAAGGCTGTGTCAAAAGATGTAAACAGATCAAGGTATCAACTTTATATATGAAGATTGATGGGTATTTAACTGCTGTATGCATGTCCACTGCATTTGAGATACAATTTTCACCCTAAATGTCGAACTTTATTGAACAATCTAAAGCAAATGATTAGATACTATAAGTCTTAAGTTGCTTATAGGCCTGATCCAGCCAATAATATAAAATACAGTATATCTTATCATAGGATATACTGTATAATTACACTAAAATACACAGTAACATTTACATATAACTATTAAGAACAATGGAGGAACAGTCCACAGAAGGCTTTACATGTGCCTGGTAAAATGACTGGAGGGCCATATTGTACAACAACAGCACAGAGTGGTAGCAAGAAGTTGTAAGGAGGCACAAAAGGATGGAGAAGCCTGCTTTGAAGAGGAGTAATCAGAAACACAGAGACGGGAGATAAATGAGTGGACGATGAGTCAGTGAGCAAGGCAATTATTTGGGGGGAGGAACACAATGAAGGGAGGAGAGATGGGATGGAGAATATTTGGCAGGGAGAGGACGACAGACCGAGACAGAGAGGGGCACGGAGAGAATGGAAACAAAGAAAGGTAGAGGCAGGGACAGATTCACTGAAAGAAAGGAGAGACGAGCGGTAAGGGGTGTTGCTGTGAGAGGAAAAATGTCATCGGTCACTCCCATAAGTCACACACACACCCCACGATTTGTGTTTAAGTGTGGTTTAACTTGCTGCCAGAACATGCATTCAAGTTATTCCCCATAAATAAAAGCGAACTATTAGCTGTTGTGAGAGAGTTAGCTGAGCACCGAAGCACTAAGTATGGCCAGATGGACTAACTGGCTGGCTGGCAGGAAGTAACAGGCTGTACGCTTCTTTTTGATTGGCTCTAATTATGATCTACTGCCGTGCCTTCCAGAGAGTTGCTGACTGGTTGATGTGCGTTGTGCGTGTGTGCGTACACACTCGTCCGTGATGAATCCAGATTCACGGAAGGAAAACAGGACAGGCAAAGATGTTAAGCAGGTGGAAAAAAAAGTGTGTCGACGTGAAGACTGGCAATATGGTAACAGAACTTATACAACTAAAGAGTTGTATAAGTTCCTCACTGTAAATAACCTACTGTTTGCCGGCGCACAATTGTCTAGAGTTGAACAATTACAGGGACACAAATTAAGACAGAGTGAGCTGATATTCTTCCTGACTCTGCCGTGCGGTGTTCAAATATTTACTAGACTGAATCTACACATGAACTACTTTCCAAACATGTTCTATTAATCTGAGATTCAAAGGTCATTCTCGACCTTGTAAACAGCAGTTGAGAAATTCGATTTAGTAGCTGTCCTGGAGCTTTTGATCACACAGAATCACATGGCCTTCATCAACAGATGGAGTTTTTCTTGGTTGTCATGTAGTTTATGGACTTCTGCTCAGCTCTAAACCTCACTGATCGGTGGGCTACATTAAACAATTTAAAAACCTTTATTTTAGTTTTCAAAGACTCCAAATATGTCAGTCTGAATCGTGTGTATATGTTTATAAAATGATAAAGACATCTAAAATATATTCCCTTGATGGAATGGTGCATTAATTAGAAATGTGTACATATATATATATATATATATATATATATATATATATATATATATATATATATATGTATGTACAGTATATCTCAAAAGTGAGTACACCCTTTAGATTTTTGCAAATATTCATATAGCAGTGCTAGATAACAATGGTGGTCACACAAAATATTGACACTTTGGGCACAATTTAGACATGTTCACTATGGGGTGTACTCACTTTTGTTGCCAGCTGTTTAGACATTAACAGCTGTGTACTGAGTAATTTTCAAAGGACAATAAATCTATACTGTTATTCAAGCAGCACACTGACTACTTTAAGTTATATCAAAGTTTCAGTAGGATAATGTTATCCCCTGAAAGGATATAACAGAATATTTGCAAAAATCTAAAGGGTGTACTCACTTTTGAGATATACTGTATGTATGTCCTATGGCACTGCACACTGCACCTGTGGGCTATCAGATGCCGTTTTCTTATATGGACTCCGGACAATGTCTGTAGAATCAGGTAAAAACATTGTCCAGAGCTTTCCTATCACACATTTGGCACACAACAGGAGATTGTCGGTGTCAGAAGCGTTCTCACTTACTGGAAATACTGCATTTGGTTAAAGCGAGGGGTGGCGGCCTGGGTAGAGCGTGCAGGATGTAACGTCTGTGAGGTCGCCAAATAAATTCTGAAGATTCGTTTTGAAGCTTATCTTGGAAATCCAAACTCTGGCCACAAGCTGGAGCTCGGATCTTGGCTCAGGTCTTTTGAGCACTTTAAGGATTTATCGACCCCGTTTGCTTAAAAGTTTTACAGTTCATTCTTGATCTGGGCAACAGTAGTTGACAAAACAAACTCACCTCAAGGTCCATTTCATAGCTCTCAGGAGCTATTCATCATATCTCACAATCTTCCTCAATTCACATCATTTTGAATTTGAACATTTTTAACGTGGCAAGAAGTCGTGGAATTGCTCATAAAAATGGAAATGGAAACATTTACAATTGTAATACAACAACGCAAACTCCATCATTTGATGACATTCATGTGATTCAATCAGAAACTGCTTGGGGGTAGTTGCTGTTTGGCTGAAACAATTAGAAAATAAGTTAGAAAAGCACCCCTCAACTCCTTCTTTCTCCTTTCTTATTAATATTTTATCTTTTTCTAATTCTCATCTAATCTCTCATCTGCTCTTTTAGCCTCCATTCTCCTCATCCCCCATTACTTATGCTCAACATGTTCTTCCTTCCTCTCCCTTATCCTTCTCTTCTTCTTCCTCCTTCCTTGTCCCGGTCTTCTTCCTCCCTTCCCTCCCTCCACTTCTCTTTCCTCCTCTTTCAGAGGGAGCTGCTCTACATGCCAGGCCTCTCCCCTCTCCTTCTCTTTTCATCCAACCTCTAATCAGATCAATTCACTATTTCATTCACAGGGATATAATAAGGTGATTATGCATGGGCCTCGCACTGCTCCTGCTCATACTTGGACTCACACATGGACTCACACACACAAACACACACAGACACTGCCCCTTTAGCACTGATGGAAGTTGACGTCGCATTTCCCTTAAAGATTCCGCGGATGTCCTCCGTCAGAGAAAGCTGGCAACCTAGCGCTCCCCCGATTAATTTGTCTCTTCGCTTCTAATCAGTGTCAGGATAGAGGACGCAGAGGTGGAGGAGCGAGGGGGAGGGGTAAGAAGCCAGGAGGAAAGCAGGGAAAGTAGGCGCCTCTAAACGTTTAATTAGAGTCCACTAGGAGACCTCTTTAGATCAAACCCCAAAAGCTCCACACACAGGTGAATCTAAACGAGGTTGACCTCCATTGTTACAGCCACCTACATTTATGCTTTTTTAACTATATGCAAAATCTTTATCTTAAAAATTGGCCCAAGTTTTGCAAGATTGGTGTGTTGGTCAACTTGTCTGTGGTGCACAGACAACAAAGCAATTCCTTCGCTCTCAGTCAGATTGCTTCATTCTAATATCATATAGGTCATACCTGTAGATTTAAAGTTCATTGATAGGGGAAAATATCCAAGCTAATGTGCTAATAAGACTGTCTTTTAAGTAATTAACAGCTGCTGGGTGTTTTTATTACATTGTGCGCAGTATAATGAATTGTAAAGATGGATTTATGATCTTAGGGTAGCTAATGTAGAAGACATCATTTATATTTGACAGGAAATTCTTGATTCAAGGTCCTTTTAGTGGCTTTACTTTAAGCTTTCAACCACAGAAAACTCTGGAAAAGGTGGATCCTGAATGTCTTTGTCAAAGTTTTTCCAAGGCCCAAAACCCAACTTTCATGCTCAATATCTTTTTGTATTTTGTGTTAGAGTCAACAATGGGTCAAACAAGATTCATACAAAGATTCCACGTATCACACAAAGCAAGAAAAGAACCAAAACCTTTTCCAGAATGTTTTGATTAAACGAGAACACTCTTCAAGTCCTCTGTCACTCTGTTTTGCAATTCAATGTTATAGTTTGGAGGATTTGATATTGTTCTGTATCATGTCTTTATTTTGTCCTGAGTGTAGCTTGTTAACATATCTTGTTAAAATATCGAAAACCTTTCAAGGTGGATGCAGCACTCATCCTCATGAGCTCAAGTTCATGTACTATATGCTCCCGGTTGCCCTTACAGTTGTTTTCTTCTCGTGTGTGTGTGTGTGTGTGTGTGTGTGTGTGTGTGTGTGTGTGTGTGTGTGTGTGTGTGTGTGTGTGTGTCTTTTAATTAGTCACCTTTGTAGGCCTTTTTGTTTGTCCAGCAGCCTACAATAATCCTTTGAATTATATGATCTGTAAGGTGTGCTAATGATGCTCGAAAGACTGAAAATGTATTTGTGTGCATCTGAAAGCTTCTTCTAGTTTCTTGTCAGTATGTACCTTTTTCATTATTGTGGGACTGACCTCGAGACTTTTATACAAGAATGCAGTGTTATTTTTTACTGTATTGGCAGTGTGTCGTAGCCCAGTGATCCATCAGGACACTGCACTGCAAGTATGCAATTTTCACTTCATTTAAACAAGGAGAAAAGAGATAATGGGAGCGGAGCAAATAAAGAAAGTCCCAGAGAAGTGCTGATACATAAAATGCCTCGGTTGGGCAATAGAACACCTGGCCATATGGGGGAATAACACGCTGATTGGCTGCAGAGTCAAACACTCCCATGAAAGCAAACCATGCAGCCTCATGAAGCCTATTATTTCTCACTCTGTGCAGGTATGTTACAGCTCATATATCCTACAGTAAGACATTAGAGGTGAGTGGTTAAGACAATACATGCATGATATTTTCACAGAATGCAAGCACAAACACAAAAAATATGTTCCTTCTGTGCAGTATATGCTTGTTTATTAAGGGGGAAGAAAGAAAGAGCTGGACAGGAACAGCAAAGTCATTAGGATGATACTTTGTATTGTGGGGTGTAATAAACATGTTAGCCTTTAGGGGCTGCTACAGGTCCCTAATATGTTTTATCTAGACAAACAACTTATTGGTTTTCTTATCATGGAAAAGTAGATCTCTTTGTATGGGCATGTTGTTTGCAACTCAGTAGCCGTGGTCAGCTTGCACCACGATCGCCTTTTTGCTTTGCAATTTCCATTATTGATTTAAAGGAGCTCTTATCACGTCCAGCTTCAGAAGAGGAGTACACTGTGTGCATACAATGAGAAGACACCCAGAACCTCTCACAGGCCCCTCAGAGTATTAAAGTACCCTTTTGATGCAGTTTATATATCAAATGTGAGTGAGTAGGTTGTATCTCTTTTCTCTTACACGACATGTTTACTTTTTCAGTGCCACTGTTTTCAAATGCAGATGTTTGATAAAAGAGAGGAGAGGAGAGGAGGGAGGAGAGGAGTGGAGAGGAGAGGAGAGGAGAGGAGGAGAGGAGGAGAGGAGGAGAGGAGGAGAGGAGAGGAGAAGAGGAGGAGAGGAGAGGAGAGGAGAGGAGAGGAGAGGAGGAGGAGGAGAGGAGGAGAGGAGAGGAGGAGGAGCAGAGGAGGAGAGGAGAGGAGTGGAGAGGAGAGGAGAGGAGGAGAGGAGGAGAGGAGGAGAGGAGGAGAGGAGAGGAGAGGAGAGGAGAGGAGAGGAGAGGAGGAGGAGGAGAGGAGGAGAGGAGAGGAGGAGGAGGAGAGGAGGAGAGGAGAGGAGTGGAGAGGAGAGGAGAGGAGGAGAGGAGGAGAGGAGGAGAGGAGAAGAGGAGAGGAGGAGAGGAGGAGAGGAGGATAGGAGAGGAGGAGGGGAGAGGGAGAGGAGAGGAGAGGAGGAGAGGAGAGGAGAGGAGGAGAGGAAGAGGAGAGGAGAGGAGAGGAGAAGAGAGGAGAGGAGGAGGGGAGAGGAGAGGAGAGGAGAGGAGAGGAGAGGAGAGGAGAGGAATGGAGAGAAATAGATGCCGTTGCACATCGAGAGGGACAAACAACTTCCTGTTTACAAATCTTAGGGTCTGGTTGCTAATAAAATGGGATTTTTACATTTGAATGTAGCCTAATAATTGATTTGCTATAAAGCGCAAACTGATTTTCAGCCAGGGAATCTATAAAATGGTAAAAAGGAGACCATCTGGAGAACCTCTGATAAATAAAAATGCTGTCTCTTGTGATTTGGCAGAAGTTAATGCATAAATTACTTTCTTACAATGATACAACTTATTAAAAGTCAGTGAATATGTTTATTGACTACTGACATTTCCTCCCTGCCACCCTCCATGCAATATGTCAGGGTATTACTTACTGAGCTGGAGTATTGTTATTTGAAGTATTTTAGGTTAAAACAACGGGGGTTTCTACAGAGAAGTGCTTGTCATTTGGTAATAAAGGACTTAACACTTAACTTCTTGTCTTTTTTCCACCCTGATCCCTCGTCATTCAGCCTCATGCCTGCACAGCTGCTTTCCGGGTAGCAGACTGAGGCTGGACCAAAGGAAACTGGGACATAATATCTGACTGGGATGTGGTTTGAAATCTGGGCTGCGTCTAATTCCCAGTCGTAAAGGAGGAAGACATTAGGTTGCGTGCCCATCCAGGGACCACTTGCCCTCACTTTGACACTTGGTGGCTCTGTGGACACGGTAGTAGTACTTAATGATGGGCCAATACTGCACCTGATGGTCTATAGGCTGAATTATAAAGCATTTTGTCACCTGGCCAGACTATGTTATGTGGTCACGTTAAGGACTATTTGGAAATGGAGTTTTCCTACTGTGTTAGTATCTCTGCATAGATGCACTTTGCATGCCCTCACTCCACACTAAATGTATTTTTTTGGCTTAATGGGAGGTTAGGGAATGACACAACATCATTTTAGATAAACGCTCAAAATCGTGGTTTAGAGACGTGTCCAGAATTCTTCAAAAATTGTCTTCACAGCTATTTCTTTCAAGGACTCCACTGACAGCATTTCTATTTATGGACGATTTGCAAAAGTTTTCAGATAGGTGTTTAGAAGCAGAACTGTAAAGGAGCAAATATAATGCACACTAATCAAACAAAACTGCAACAGCGGCAACATATTTAAACTATACTTGGACACCTAACTTTCACCCAAATGTGGAGCTATGAAGAGCAAGTCATTGCTGATGGAGCCATAATGACTTCATGTCAGAGAGATAAGGAGACTATGACATGAACATTAACTTTACCCTTTTGTCTTTTCTGCTAATCATCACTATGGTTCACTTGGTTAGTTGACCACCAACAGGAAAGCCATTCATGCTGGTTTGACAAAATACACCCGTTTGACCTCTTCTTGACTCTGTTGGGGGCAATTATACACAATGTTTGAGTGCTAAAGTCAGGTTTTAGTAGAACAACGAGGCTGGGCTTTTATATTATGTTGGTTTGAAAAACATAGAAAAAGAAACGACCATATGAAATACGAAACTTATACAAACATCTGGTTGGAGTGCCAAAATGTGCCAATCATACGACTCTGAAATATAGACTTGCACAGAAAATATTCAAATAACTCCCACAATCAACTTTTGTGAGCTTCTTACTCACCTCAGTGCATGGAGGAGGTGGACAGTGGATGCTCAATACAGCAGCATATATCTGGTGAGGAACAGAGTGATGCACCGGTATAGGCCAGCTCTTCAGCATTCATGTCAGGGATGTTTTGATGGAGGGAGAGGGAATGAACATCCACTCAAGACAGGACAGATGGGTACCAAATGACCTTAAATAGTGTTCCCAGTAATTTATCCAGACCATTGTTTATTCGCACATCGCTAAATCTCCTCAGGCTGATTGAGTGCCAGGAGCTAAACCACTCATCCAACTTAGGCCCAGACATTTATGACTGTGTTCTTTTTTGTCCCAAGCTCCATCAGGCAGGAATAACTCTAAGAGAGGAGCTTGAAGCGAGTGAATCCAACTTGTTTTCTATCTGCTGTCAGGAAGCGGCCTGTCGCTCTGAAGTGAAGGGTGACAGAGAGATGTTAATTCAATGGACTGCATTACTGACTGGCTCAAGCGATTATGATGACAGAAATGGAAATTATGGTATTTTTCCTTTTGAAGACATCTCAGAGTGGGGATCTGACTACGCAGAGAATGGAGGAATTAAGGGTGGTGAAGTACAAAAACGTAAATATTGATTTCCATCAGAATAGAGAGAAAGTCACTCTCAGGGGGATCAGTGAGTTTCTGCTTTGAGGACTAAGAGGATAAGCCACTGAAAGAAACTGGAGACATCTCAAATGAACAGTGATGCTCATCTAAGAAGTCTTCTGTCTATCCTGCAGAGTGGCTTCTCCAGTCTATAAAACGCCAAGATAAATTAAATTTGCATGTTTTAATACCAAATTAAATGTCTTGGATTGCATTTTGAAAAGATAGTTTTCTGTTTGGGAGTTTAGCAAACATATAACTACATTAAGTCTAGAAAATAGAATGTTTTAAAGCCTGCTAAAGTCTTTTAATTCAGGCTATAATAACTGACTGTTGATCATTAATAATAACTCATTTCAATGTATCTGCAAGTCTTAACACTATTAAATCAAAAGCATGTGAGTATAACCTGAAAATGCCACTTTCCACTGGGAAAATACCACATGGAACACATACCTTTGGATCTCTGTAATGATGAAGTTATAGAAAAAAGGAACCTGCCATTAGGGAAACTCTGAAAGAGAGGATGACTCAAACTGTCAATGTCAGATATAAGTGGCAGGGAGTGGTTTAAGGAGGGAAAAGGTATTGTAAAATCATAATAATATAACACATTTGTTTGTGTGGTACAGCATCTTCTGAAGTTATTTGATTGTGAATTCATTTTGAATGGAGTTTTCATCCTCAAGCTAATACGTTACGGAGCTGATTGCAAAGAAAATCCATTTTATTTTTCTCAGTTTTACATGCATTTTGCCAGGGTCAGTGTTTAGTAACAACAACATTTTTGTCTCAGTGAACTGCTGACAAGAAAAACATAGTTAACAAGAACAATGCAAAATTGGAAATTATTCTTATGACACCAACAGCAGCTGACTTCCTGTTGTAATTTATGGCTGGAAGTAATTCATTATTGATAATCTGCTTCTGTAGTGTACGGTTGAAATAAAGTCCTGCAGATGCTAAATTTGTGTCTTTATTTTCTGTTTGTAGCTGTTCTCTGGCACTACAGATAACATATACAGATGACCCATATGACCTCTTAGACGAGGAGTCACATTTTTACATCGCTGTGCATGTTTCCTTCCTGTGTTACATGATATGTCTTACAATAAATGTCAGAACATATTAGTTGTACTATAGCCCCAACAATCAATGACAATGAAATGTAATATGTGTGGTGGACAGATGTACACTGTCATGGTTGTCATCCTTGCATGACCACTTGAGAAGAATCTCTTTCAAGTGACATTTTGAGTAAGATCAAGTTACTTTCATGGTGCTGGCCAGCATCATTAGCATTCAGCATGTGCACACCCTGGCACTAACTGCAAGTGCTCCACACACGACTGCTACGTGACTTCAAAAGATGAATACAAACTGCCTTTATGCAGCATAACAGTGAACATGTTTCCTTTCCTTTCTCTTGCTACAGTGTACAATACTATAACTGCAGATTGGACACTGAAACTCTGAACTTCTCACTGTAGATACTGTACTTTAAGTTAGGACAGTTAAACATTTAAATGCACATGAGGTTCAGGGGAATCTTAGCAAAGTTATGAGAACCTGTCATCGGCCTCTCTTGTCTCGAGTCTACAGTGACACTGGGCCAACATTTCTCTCAAACATGGCGTGTCAAAGTGACAGAAATCGACTTGGGGGGAGAGCTGAAAAAGTGATGTCGATAGTTTCTTTCTTGATGAGGTGGCAAGTGAAACTCATGAGGCTTCATTGACACAATCAAACTCATAAAGATTTCAAGTAGATTCTTTCTAGACTTTGAGCTCTTGGCAAAGGTTTTTGCTGCTTGTCACAAATTGGAACCATATTGATCCTACCATCCATCTATCTATCTATCTATCTATCTATCTATCTATCTATCTATCTATATATCTACATAAATCTCATATATAAGTAACTATAGTCTATTGTTTTTTTTATTCTAATTTAGTATTTGTATATTTGACATTACAGGTCATTTAGCAGTCACTGTTATCCAGAGCAACATACAGTGAACTGGAGCAACTCAGGGTTAAGTACCTTGCTCAGGGGTACAACGGTGGCAGCCCTGGTATTGAACTCACAACCACCTGGTGTTGTATTTGGAAGCCGTACCACTAGGCCTCTAGGCCATCACCACCCTATTTATGTTTATACAGTATGTTCTATGTGTGTAGTATGAAGGAGCTACAAACTTAATTTTAGTGTACAACCCTGTTTTGTAAAAACGATATAAATTAACCTTAAATACCTTGAAGATAGAAACTCACAGTGATCTGCTCAGGTGGATGACAGCACCTCCAGGTGGAGTCTTTTGAAATTACATAATCAAAGTAAAGTTATGTGGACTCATTTATATTTAACAAATCTCTGTTTTACACTTGAAATAGGTCAAGTTTACTCCGCAATTAAATAGAAAGCATTTATATCGAGGACTAAAATGCGAATTTCAATTAATTAAATAGTAAAACCATGATATATAATATATTGTCGAACCATTAACGCCACCATAGTTTACTGAGTTAGTTTAGATGTATTAATTTGTTCCCTTGTAGGAACCTTTGAGTTCACGTATCGTTTCTGCCGGCGGACTTTATTGGTACAATATTTTGCGCCGTTACTCTCCGTCACTTCCTCCCCACGTGAAACGCTCCGTACATGTGTGGAGCAGTATCCACATTAATTTACAGCAGGTTTCTTCACGTCTAACAGCCATTAGTTCACTTATTGTCCTCCTATGATTATCGACAGCAGCGCTATGGAGTCAGCAGAGGAGGAGTCGCTGCTCGGGCAGGAGTCAGAGGACGAAAACAGTGAATTATCAGACAATGAGGTGAGGGAACTGTTGACATGCGTACATTGGCTAACGTTAGCAAGCTAAAGCTAACAACCTAAAGCTAACAACCGTAAGAGTACCTTACTGTGCCGAATAGTTAATGATACACATTTGTAGATGACAGACACGTGTCCACAGTAACGTCATGTGAGAATATAATGACGGAGCCTTTAATGTTTATATAGTATATATTATCTCTGTATATTACACATTCCAGCACCCATCTATCCAGCCCCATCATTTGAATAACGGATATATTCTGCATATTGTTTTAATTAATAAGTGTCCTATGTTCTTGTTAATATTTCCATTTTCAATGTATGTTTCTGGACTTTTGCTGTACTTATATGTGAAGCCTCCTTGGCAAGAAACCTTAAGATTATGATACTATAACTTTTTTGGTTTTACATTTGTAGAAAGTGTGCTTGGTTTGCACAACACTATATGTAAAAGAAAAACAAACAAATCAATTAGATAAGTAATGCACCTAATGTTTGTTTTCTTTAGCTTCAAGAAGCCTTTGCGAAGGGGTTGTTGAAACCAGGGATGAACGTTTTGGTGGATGAACCCAAAAAGTTTGTCAACAATGTGGTGAGTGAAATCATAATAACAAACCTGAAATGTTGTGTTAGGTCCAGGTTTGGTGTATTTCTATGAGTGGTTAGTTAAGGCTTGCAGGAAAGAAAACATGTTTAATATAATTAAACAGATTTGAGTGATGCTCTTGTGTAAATGTAATGATAGAACTAATTATAAAACTATTGCAAAAACAATGTTAATTAACATACTTGGACGTTTGCTAATACATTGTATGTATGTTGTGATGCAGGAGGGTTTGAAACAGTGCCTTGCTGACCTCCGTAAAGACCTTCCCTGGGTGGAGAGGTTGGATATGACCAACCTGCCGGCTGAAGACGTTATTTTCAAAGTGGAAGGGAAACCTCCAAATGTGAATAACGCAGATGTCAATGCAGATGATGATTTCCAGAGAGAGATGTTCTTGTAAGTGACTATAACTTGGTGCAAAGTCTGAAACTATTGATTGGCGGTGTTGGGTGGCACTGTGACTGATATTAGATGACTGTTGATTCAGTATTTTAGTGACTCTTTTATGTATTGTATTTCATTTTTTAAATTCTATGTCTGATGTTGTCATCCAGTAATCAAAATAAATACGGCTACATATTTATTTTGTCTTAAAAGTGCAGTGTAATAAATGACACTGGCTGAAAAAATACCAACAAAAGTATGCTTTTGAGGATGTGGAGTTTTTGTACTTTGTAAGAAACATTTACTCCTGCCACAGAACAAATGTCACCCCCCCCCATGATAAATATCTGTGATTGTTGATTTATAGCTACCGTCAAGCTCAAGCTACAGTTCTAGATGCATTGCCTCTCCTGAACAAACATGGCATATCCACCAAGAGGCCTGACGATTACTTCGCAGAGATGGCCAAGTCCGATCAGCAAATGCAGAAGGTGAGCTGGTTCTTGAATGTTACCCCTGAATTACACAGGTGCCATTTTTGACAAATGTAGTTGAAGCAAAACAATACATTTTAGTTTTTGACGAATCAAAAGAGCATAGCTGCAAGGCATAGAGCTGTTTTCTCCACTAATTATTTATTGTAACTATTGTTCTGGGTGAGTGAGACACTGAGCCTTTAATTAATCTGTAATCAAGACATTTCATCACACGTATTGCTTCAGGGGCTCGGCATAGTTGCTTTTTCTTCCCATCAGATTTCATTCCTAATATTTGCACAAACAAAATGTTTTCTGTTCCTCTGTCCAGATCAGGAAAAAGCTGATGTCCAAGCAGGTGATGTTGGAGAAGTCAGAGAAGGCCAAGAAACTCCGCGATCAAAGGAAGTTTGGCAAAAAGGTTGGTCCCTGTTTTTAATGTTAATGTTGTTACTCTTATAAGTCTTGTTCTCCAGGTCCAATTTTTAAAATGTGGAATATTGTTGCCTATGTATGTGCACTGGTTGTCATTGGTGTGTAATGATGATAGAACATATTTAAAAACAGATGCTAGTCCAGCATCATAAAGTTCTTCATCAGAGGCTAATGGTGGCCAAATACCTTCTTTTGGTGTGAAAAATGACCTTGAATTTTGAATGTGTGTCAGGTCCAAGTCGAAGTGATTCAGAAGAGGCAGAAAGAGAAGAAAGCTATGATGACTGCTGTAAAGAAATACCAGAAAGGTGAGTTTGTTCACACATACAGATGTGATTATTACTGTCATTTATTGTGCACTGGATTAAAAAGGAACCTCTATAAATTGCTGTGAAACTGTGATGAATATTAACTTTTACGTAAGTATAAAAGTTATATTGAAGATTTCTGTTCATCCTCACTCCTAGGAATGACCGACAAACTGGATTTCTTGGATGGAGACCAGAAGAAGGCTAAAGAACCATCTCAGGTCCCCAACAAAGCGGGAAACAAGAAGGGGTAAGATGTAACATTTCAGCTGTGCACACTGCAAGGATAAAAATGAAGTGTGATATTTTGTAACTCTTGATGTTTGTGGTATTTTCACAAAAAGCTAAAAGTTTTACGGTTGTTTTCACAGCCCCAATGCCAAGAGAAAATACAAGGACCAGAGGTTTGGCTTCGGAGGCAAGAAAAGTGGAAAGAAGTGGAACACCAAGGAGAGTCACAATGATGTTTCCAGTTTCCGCGCCAAAGTGGCCAATGCAAAGGGAGGAAAGAAAGGCGCCAAGGGAGGAAAGCAAAATGTGAGTCACACACGCATAAACCTGTCTGATTTAATAAATGTGTCTAAGGAAATTATAAAGTTACTAGAAAAACAGTGTGCTCCATAATGTAGAGAAACTCAAATAAATTGTACTTTGTTTTTCAGAAACGCCCGGGCAAATCTGTGCGCAAGAAGATAAAGTCTCGCTCGTAAAATCTGACGGAGGCAGGTCAATAGGCTGGACTTGGACTTGTTTCTAGCCAGGATTTCCCTCACCTGCTCCTCAGTCTCTCCATATACACCAGGAGACATTAAGGAGAACGCAGGCTTCTCTTCTATAATTTAGTTACAACATGCCTTCTGTAAAATGTGTCTGGACTGATATGGAGGACCCTTCAAGCCATAGAGAGATAAAGAGGGAGAGAGACGTCCTGCCATATTGCTAAGGAAGCTGAAGGACATGATACGTGAACAAAAGGTCTCCTTTTGCTGAATGGTAAACCCAAGAGTGGACTACTGTTGTTTTCCAAAAAGAAAGAAAAAAAGTATTTTTCTTTTTTTTTAGTTGTTATAGACAAATTCATAATGTCTGGAATTAGTTAAGTCTCCATTTGCCTTGATAAGGTGGTTTTAAAGCCACTTTCTGTGATTACAGCTCAATGTGTTTACCAGCCTCCTCGCGTGTTCTTTCTGGAGTTTGGTGTATAGTTTTATTTTTTTCTAACTCAGCATCTTGAGTCATTGATTCTTCCCCATGTGACATGACATTTTATAATATTGAGTGGCTCTTAGTTTTGCCCTTTCCTATTCTTTAACATGATTAGTATGTGATGGGCAAGGGTGCTTTGTATAGACCTTTAAAAATGACACAAAAACACCGATTTTCTTAGCTTGCTAAGATGGTATTTCACAATGCAGCTTCTGATACCTGTATGTTTGTAAACAAATAAATCTGAACATGGGTTACTCATTGTTTTTACAGATTTACATTATTGCTGTCTTGTGTCTAATTTGAAGAACGCAGGGCAGATTCCTTGTGTCTGGTGATGTCCGTGCTGAATCTGAAGAAATTGTATCGCTTGTCAATGCGGGTTGATGGGATCTAGGAAAACATAATAGGCATAATTAGAATTTGAGTAAGATCTGGATATAAAGATTTAAATGACCGTTACAGACAACACGTGTTCATGGTTTCGATTGTTGAAATATATGTACCGGTACATAAATTCAGGTCCTCCAACTTTAGTGCAGGCTCTCTGCTCACAGCGCCTCCACGTCCTGCAGTTTGGTTATTCATTTTAAATTTCAAAGCAATGGTTTTCTCACCAGCGGAGTTGACACCCATCCTATCTCGTGACTCTCAGTCTGTGGCATCGCATACTTCTTGGTGGGTTCCTGGCGGGCCTTGTGGAAGGCCTTGATGAAGTCCGCTGAAAAAGGGAAAAAGTATATAATCAGTCACACTGATGCTCAGACATTCATAGTCATTAACCGCTTCATCCTGTTTGCCAAGCGTCTTCAGTAATGTGATCGTGATATTTATAGAGACGAGCGGAACGTTTTAGCTTGGCTTCAAGGGAATCAATGCACACTCACAGTTCTCTGCAATCACTTCTGTTGTTTTCCTAGACATGGGTTTGTCTGTCAGGAAATGTACTAAAATGTAGCAGATGCACACACAGTGTGAGAACAATACACAATGCAATATATACACAGTAATGTTACAACAGATGCATCAAAAAAGTGTCCAATGTTTTTTTTGTTTTTGTCTTTTTCCACTTTTTGCATGCAAGCTTCCAATTGTAGAGATATTTAAACCCTTTAGTTCACATATCCTCTCTTATCTGTGTATGTGTAGCGTGGAGTGGGCTAAAAACTGTATTTCATAGTGCATCAATCAACCTATCAATTTCATTTGCCACATGCAATCATATACAGGTACAATTGCAGTGAACAATTATCCATAAATTCCCTTCAATTTATTATTTGAACCTTGAAGTAGTACCTTTTACGAAGAAAGATAAAAGTACCTCAAAATGAAACACATGTATTGCATAGCTTTGTGAACAGTATCTATGGAATACTTCCCATAACGTCAGTCCCAATGGAGACGGTTGACTGGCCGTTTTTTTTTTCAATTTACCTGGCAAATTTTCTCAGAGCACCAAAAACTAAATTAAACATAGATTTAATTTTTGCTCAAGTTTTTGTGAGGGATAAAATCCTTATACTATTTATTGCGTCTTAATTAAAGTTGTAGAGAACAGACAGGAGGTAAAGGTGGACAAACTAGTTTAACTTACATTTCCTGTGTGGGTTGATGCTGAACTCCGTGTGGAGTTTCTGGTGTCTTTGCTCTTTCCGGATCGTCTCAACGTGAATTGCGTTTTGATGCACTAAATCCATTTTCACTTTTCCTGCCATGCTTTAAAATATATATAGATATATAGATATCCAAAACAATCAGCCCTGAAACAAAGAGCGGGCCGAACAAAGAGGTTTTGGATGACGTGAAGGAGTTTATTCCTGATTTCGTTACCTAGCAACTGTAAACACTGCCTCGTGCTGCAGTAACGTGACTCGACCACACGGTGGAGCAGCGCGCTCACGTTTGGTCATATTTGGATGAGGAGAGCGGTAATCCTTCATAGTTTCAGACAGATATATCAGCTGTGGTGGAAAGTAACTCAGTATTTCCATTTTCTGTAACTTGATATTTAAACTTCCCTAAAATTCATAGGAAAATACTTTTTTTTTTACTCCACTACATTCATTTGATAACTTTAGTTACTTGTCAGATTGAGATTATTAATACAAAATATAACCAACAAATAAATAATGTGACTTTATTAAAGCTACCCAACTGTATATAAAGTAATTAAAATGACCTTTAAAAGGCTGCAACATTGAAGCGATGCACACATCAATGCATCAATAATTGTATTCCGGTAATATAATATACATAACTCTGAAATGGACCATTCTGCATACTGAGTATATTTTTAATGCTAATACTTTTGTACTTTTTTACTTTGGTAACATTTTGACTGCAGGAAAATAAATAGTAAAAGTAGCAACACAGTGTGGAGATACTCTCTTAACAATTACAATTTTTGAATCCTTCTTCCAGCACAGTGTATCAGCTACATAATAAAGTAGAAACTAAAACAGTAGCAGAGACAAACATTTCACAAAAAAAATCTAAATATTTAATATAACCTAACATAACATAATACTAGATTTCTTTAAGATACACGAAGGCCACTATACAATGAATACTGAGGCTGAGAAGAACATTATTGAGGATGAATAATAGGAAATCTTAGGAAACAACACACAAAAAGATTACCATTTAATTAATTTGTGTATTTAAGAAGTTTTACATTTCTTGTCGTGGTTTAGGCTGAATACTTTTGCACTTAAAGGCTAATCTCTGCTCTCAAATAATGTTATTCTTGTATTCATAATATACGATATTCTGCAGGTGTTTTGTATTGGCTTTATTTTTCAGTTAAATTTTTAGTAAATCTAAAGCACTTGCTGCATTACTGCTGTAAAAAGTTATTTTTTAAAATATGTTCAGAAGTTAATACATATCATTACAAAAAGGTAAACTCACTGCCAGAAATATTAAAATATATTTTTTAATTGTTGCTATCGGACAAAATCTCAAATAAAATATGTATGTACCCCTTGTGTTGGCAAAATGATATATTCACCCGACCAGAAAAACTTTCATACTTATGTGTATTATCATTTTATTTTTGAATGGCAATAAAAATGTCATCTTTTTCTTTAACTCTTTACAGGAAATGCGTTCTGGTTTACAGAGAGAAAATACATTCAGATTTTAAACTAGAATTTCTGAACAATTGAACTAAAATTGTCCCAACTACGTGACTAAAACGTGGGCTTTCCTAGCTTCCAGTCTCTCAGCGCATTGCAGTCTTCCCACTGACTTCCAGAAAATGTATTTGTCACAAAAACGACTTCTAACGGCTTCTGTTTTGTGCCATGTTGAAAGTTGCCTGAAGCTAACAAACCCATCAAAATGTAGTGGAAGAGCGCTACATGAATGAGTATGTTTTTCCGGCAGAATGTAGCCTGAGTACAGTGTGAATTATTTTTTCTGCTTGCATATGTTCTCTGAGGGCAACAGATGACAGTTGAAGTATTTCTTCTCAGTACACTAACCAGGACTGTCTGCTGTAAGTCTGAATTCTGCACAAACACACACACACACTTTCACTGCATGTGTGAATGTGTGTCTGCCGTCCTAACCGCTGTGAGCATTTTCCACTCACAAGAAACAAACTTTTAACAAAGTATGGAGCTACCAGAGATGACCAGTGACCTTGTGACTGTGCAGTGTGTGTAAAACAGTGGAGTGACATTTCTTCACATTGTCTTGGAGCACACTTGACTTCCCCTGCTCTCTGCGGTGTCACGGATCACACATAAATAACAGTACTTTCACATCTTGTAAATAGTACTTATGGTTGGGTGGTTGCTTTGGGTGCGCTGATATACTTTTAAGGCTACAGTTACAATCCTGCGCTGCCTACTGACTTCTCACTACTTGTCTCATTTCATTTCCCCTTCATTTGTTTACCCCTCCTTCTCTTCCTCCAGCCTTTTATCCCTCACACTGTCCCATCTGCTCTTTGTTTTTACTCTCTCGTTCCTATCTTTGTGCGGTTGTGTGCACTTTAGTGTGTATGTGCTTCTTCTCACAGTAACAGGCAGCTTAATAAAGGTTGAGACTTTCAGCTCTTGGTTTCCGTCTCATAACCTAATTCAAGCTTTATTGGCCCTATGTGAAAGATATAATGGAAACAGGTAATAACTCAAACGCTGCAGGGGCCGGGGAGAGAGATTTCTGTGATTTCAGTGTGGGTGGGTGACAAGTCCCCTGTGGTGTTCGTGTATGTGTGCGAGGAAGAGTGAGCAATATGTATTACGGGAGGATGGGAGGGCTTGTGGTGTCGAGCTTTGTTCCTCGGCTCCTGTCACAGTGTCGGACCGAGTTATCATCAAGGCAGCTTTTGAGTTCCTCAGGCTGGGAGTAGTCAAAGGCCAGTTTGTGAGTTTGTGAAAAATCCAGAGTCACCCACATGCCAGGGAAGGTACTACACATGGTGTGTGAGTTGATCCAATGCGACAAGGTTTCCACTAACTATTTCCCAATCTCCCCCTCTGACATGTATACTTATCAAGGAGCCATTGTGCATCAAGTAATGTGTGTCAACAGCGAGGATCCAGTCTCCATCGTCCCCTGAGTGTTAGTTGGAAGGAAGCATTTTGTTTGGTTTTAATGTGGCTGAGGAGAATCCCAATGCCTGTCTAGTGTGAGGGGGAGTGTGGTGAAAGCATTATCCTGTAACATTTTGAAGGTGTGATTAAGTGGCATAACTCTTTCCTTGTTTTGCCACTTTACCAGCTCGCTTCATGAACAGGAATTTTAAATAGCTTTCAAAACTGTTGCCGGCAGCCTCTGAATGTTGATATTCATGTAATATGTTGTCAATTACACCTGTGTCAATCCTGCAATGACATGACAAAATGGCTGCTTTGAAAAGGTGCCTGTTGTCTGATTTGTTAATCTTGCTTGTTTTCTTGCATTTGAACAGGTATAATTGCCATCATAATAACAGGTGCAGTGTTGTGTATCTATTACATTTGACACATTGCATTGTGGGATTGTTAGCAGAAAGTAGTGTACATGCCATGAATATGGAAAGTTCTTTCTTTCCGGTGTGATTTGTTTCTCACATAGTAGAGCATTTCAAATCAGAATTTGGCCACTAAAATGGAGTACAGTAAATATAGTGCACTATATATAAATAAGGAGTGATATCAAAAACAGCCAATAACCAGAGACCAGAGACCAGAGAGACCTCAAAATTCAAAATCAATTTTCAAAGTAGAAAATCATCAATGCAACCATGTTGAGGCAATTTGAGAGTTTGTACCTCTCTTTGGGTGTTGCACACCTGCATGGAGTTTGGTAATTCTGTGACTTGCTATTAAACACTACTCGTGCTCTGAGGAAGGTATTTGAAACTTCAAAAACATCAGATTTGTCCTATGTTGTAAATAAAAGTACCCAAGATATGCCCAAGATAGAAAGGTGCTCTTTCTCCCCCTGTTACCACTGGCGACTTTATTTCTAATATCTGTCAAGGAAACATAAAGAAATTCAAATTCAAATTCAAATGAGAGTGCAGTGAGTAACAACTTTACGCCATCAAGATAAAAATCCATCCAAAGAGCAAAGGCAACCGTAATGAGGTAATGTTTGAGAAATACTCTTTGATCACACTATCAAAGCTATAATCCACACATATCACATTCACACACCTAAACGAGGAGAAAGATCTCTTTAGAAATATATAAAGAATGACACATGCAGTATGAGTGTGAGTGTCTTCACACATGCGCTCCCCTCTCAGATCCCCTGCTTTCTTTTAAGCTAACTCAGCCTCTGACCTTTCCTAACATACCTCGGTTTTAATTACCAAGTGCCCTCCATTGCCTGCTAATTAAAATCACTATGTTATGTATTATTCAACCATTTTCTCCACCATTGCTCGAACATAAAGCAAACGAGAGGTGCGTGCTTTCCCCCGTCACACTCCATCTAATCCACTCTACAATGTGTATGATGGCTAATGAAAGCAGCTGATTTTTTTTTTAAGAGGAGAAAATGTTTGCCGATGTTTTTAACCACAATAAAATCTCTCTGTAGTTGTTTTTTTTATTCTGCTAGCTGCTGACATTTGCTTGGAGTGTCTGTGACTGAGATCCAAAGTAAGCTGTCCCATTTTCAATCAAGCACCACTTAATAAAAATGTGAATTGATTTTCTGTTGCACAAATGTAGTCTAGAATTACATTTTAAAGAGCTGCTTTCATTGGAAATGCATTAGTATAACCAGTGATAAGCAAATGTATGTATAACCTTCAAAGTTAAGATAAGCTCAACAAATGTACTGTATATAGGGTAACGAAGGGTAAACTATGTCTTCTCCACACGTGTTAAATGTTTTCATTATATTTCATTTGAGTATGCAAAGCATTCTAATATACAAACATGTGAGTACATTTGAGTTTAATTTGGTATCTAAAATGTAACTCAATTAATATTGAATATTGATCAGTCGGCACGTTGACAACACCTTTGTTTTCATTCCTACTCTCTCACCTCATTTCCTATTATCTCTCTACTGCTGACTTTATGATAAAGACATAACATTTAATGTAAGCAAAAAGGGCTTAATATTTTATAGAAAAGCACAACTTATTGAGTAAACATCAATACACGTTTTGAGATCTAATCAATCCGCCCCGATGGCAGTGATGGAAATATCCACAGAAATAGAAAATGAGGAATATACTGTAGGGGTAGTCATACATTTAAAAAAGGCTTTTGACACTATTAATCAAAGATTATTAATAAGGGAACTATAAAGATATGGTAATAGAGGGGTAGCCTACTCATGGATTACTAACTATTGCGATAATAGACATCAATAAAAGAAACAATAATAAATGTGATTTTCCTCGTTTGTTTTGTTTGCAGATGATACAAATTTATTTACGAAATGCTTTTTTTGTCAAAACCTAAACACGTACACAAAAGACCTGCACTTTTTATGCCCACAAGCACCTCCATACAACTTGCGTATGGTGCCCGTGAACATAACCCAGGTAGGAACAAACTAGTATACAAACGTTATTTTAAATACTTGGTTGAGGTTAAAGAAAGATATATGTCATGATATAAAAACCTATACTGTGGTCTCTGGTGTCAAAGTGACATTTTGCATACCCAATAAGAACTCCTCTGTGGACGGGCTTTTATCATGACATAATATCATGTGAACTTTTATTTAATGAAAACCTAGATGTTATAAAATTTAGATTCAAAGCTTACGCTTGAATTTGTTTGAGCGCACACTATGCTGTACTGTGAGCTCGACGACCGTGAGAAAGTGGTTTTGTGGTTTGGCTCTGGACCCCCGTGTCTGCTCTGTCTGTGGCTGCCAGTCAACCAGAACACTAATCTATCAGCAGATACAATCCCACCCATCTCAGCTCTTTGTCTCCTCACGTACTGTGATAATAATTTATCTCAGCGTTTTATCAGAATTGTTTTTGGACCCCAGTACAGGGACTAGGGGTGTTTACTTATCTGATTATGGAGTTTTATCCTCCTTTTTTTTAAACAACTCATGTTTGGAGAAGCAGTTCACCGTTATGCGGAGGCACACACAAACACACACATAAACACACACCTCTGCTCTGGGACCTTTCTATCTATTCACCTTACGCTGCAAAGCAACAAGTGATAGCAGCACCCCACGTACTGGTACATGACATGTACCAACACACATACACACTGGTGCGTTCCAGTTTGTTTTGATAGTGTTGTAGGTGTCTGGGTCTCCCTGGAGACATCATGGCCGTGGGAAACCTGTCTTCCCATCAGATGGTAGCTCTGTGTCACCATTGCTCTTGTCTGTAATCTCCTGTTTTGTCTCACTGAAGGAGACTTTCTCGGGTAGGACAGAGCACAGCAGAGATTACTGCAGTATAGATTAGGATAGACCTCACTGCAGATGGCTATACCACAATGTTCTTCAGAAATAGTATTGTACATGAAATGAAAATGATGGGGAAAAAATGTTTTTCTTTTTAAATGTTAAGCTGTTGTTAGGTTGTTGCTCAGTGGAGGAGCTGAACACTCTATTCTTGAAACATGTTATTGCTGTGAGGCTTTGTATTCACAGGAAGCAAAAGGAAATGCTGTTGCAGTTCCCAATGGAAAATACAAAAAACATGTTTTTAGAATCAAATACAAAGTGAAAGCAGTGAAAGCTGAAGTATTGGTGGTCTTTTCTTAAACCTTTTCAGCAGGAGCACAGGTGCTATTATATTTGTGCCTCAATCTTGAGTGCACAATATGAAAATGGTTTATTTGCAAGCACATTAATTATATTTTGCTGGCCTGCTAGCATGAGCAAGTGATTTGCTAATCGTTAGCTGGGTGTCACAATGTCAATGTGCCAATCGGAGAATTGGATTGTCTCCAATTCAATCACTAGTAGGATTATTAATTACAAGTGCACCGGAAGAAGTGGTGAGTAGACACATCACAGCTCCACATAAATTGTTTATAAAGTTTGTGTTATATACCTAGTTTTATGATTTGTTTTAGTAGGCCTACCTAGCTATTTAGCTACTATGCTAACTTTACAACTGGGTGCAACAGAGCCAAGGATATTTTGAGCATGCGTGTGCAAGTATAACGCCGTAACCAAGCAACACAGATTTGAAAGCTCAGGTGTGTCCAGCAACACTTTTAATGGTCTCATAATCAGAAATGTCCTCATATTTGCCTCCTGACCGCAGCTTGTCTTCATTAGCAGCAATGGCCTGGAGTGAGTGTGTCCACTTGATGGGTTTTCTCTGCCTTGCCTGCTAGCATGAGAAAGTGATTAGCTCATCGTTAGCTGGGTAAGTGGAGGCAGGACAGGACTCCCCTGGGTTTGCGTGTGAGAGTGGCAGTGAGCATGGCTGTACGATATGAAACATTAACGTTTCTTAATGTGAGAGATTGTTAGCGCACCCTGATTCACACCCCATCGATTTGCTGAAGAAATTGTGATTTCACTCTCCGCCCTGATGCCCAATGTCACTCATAACTCGCCTCAGTTATGTGTGTGTTTGGCCTTCTGGGGAAGATAAGAGAACCAAGAGTTCATAACAAATGCAGGGTTGCATACATGTACATGCAGAGTACTATCTATAAACAGGGCCATGATCAAGTTAAAAGGAACACCTGAGTGTTCTTCACAAACGATTATTCAACATCAGAAAACAAGATGAATACAATTCAGCAATATCCATAAAGGCTGCATTATGTTTTATTGTATTTCCTAGTAACATGTTTAAAATAACTATCTGATTTGGTACTAATCATGAGGGAAAAACAATGTTTGGAGAGTTCTTTTAGTTGTGTTGATTTCTAGAAGTTTCCCCGAGCCATCACGACGCACTCAACTGCCATCCTTAATTCCCTCATCATAGTGTTACCTGGTTTACAATATTCTTATTGTTATTGGTCTATATAAATAAAGACCCTTTTTCAATACCACTTTGCCAAATTGTCTACATTGCCAAGCAGGTGTAGCGTTCAGTTAGTAATCAGCTTTCTGCCTCACTACCTTTTTCTACCATCTGTGTGATTACATCCTTTTTTCTGCCTCCGCATCCTTTTGATTTGTGTTCCTTTCTGCTGTTACTTTTAAAGTACATAAACTGCCTTTCACCATATTAACTATGTCAGTGTCTGTCTGCATGTTGGTCCAGTTACCTGTTGCCAGCTTTAAAACATCCTTTTTCTCACACTCCCGCAGGTTTCTTAAAGAAGAATTAACGTGGACCTCAAAGTAAAATCCACCTCACTTTATTTACACCTGTACCTATTTTTTCTTTTACATTCACACAATGTTGTTTTGTATAAGATTACAAGGGAGAAGACAGTAAATGAGAACAGTCATACAGTCTGATAACATGAAACATGAACGAGTTAGCAGAAATATCCAACCTTTAAATCTGTTTGGGAGAATTCTATCCAAATGAATTCATATGATGAGAAACTACTTGTATTAGGAAATTGAAAAAACGATTTCAAGGTTTTATAACATTCTCACAGGTTGTCCTTGCAGCGCAGATGTCTGACATCTTACTGAAGCCTTATCGCAACATGAAGCAATCCGTTCATTTTTACGATTTCACATTATTTCTTAATGCACTGATTTTCATTGCCACTGTGAAATAACAGGATACATCACATTGAGACTTTAATGGCAAGAGAGCTTCATCTTTTCAAAACATCTTGTGAGACCATCATTTGAAAAACATCAATAAATGTAGCCTGAGAAAGCAATGAATCCCTGCCCATACATGTGCTCATACAATCATTAAACTAAAATGGAGTCTCTGCGACTTCACAGTTGGCGGTTGTATTGCTGAGGGCCCAAAAAAGTGTTGAGTGTGAGCTCTTTGAGATCTACGGGACATACACCCCTCTCACACCTTGCATTAAAATGCATCACAAATCCAGATTGTATGATATGATTTAACCTGATAACATTTACACATTTTACACCTGCATTATACAAGTTTGTATTTATTGTTTTGCTTTTTTTAAATATTGAATTTAATTGTTTAACTGATAGCTTTAATCGGTCACACTTCTTATTGTAGGTTCCTCTATGATGAACCCAGATGGAGTTGTGAACAGACACTGGGGAAAATGCATGGAACAGATTAGTATTAACATACTACTACGGGATATTATTATTATTAGTCATTTTCCCTGAAACCCTTCTTACGACCGACTTCACACTTGGCGGGTATATTGCTGAGAACCCCTGAACAGGCACGTTCTGAACGGCAGTGCTCTAGTCTCCATAATGACCAATACTTAAGTGTCTTGCCGTTCAATAAGACCTTTGGTATTGACAGCAATAGACAATGTTGGCAGTGCAAGAAATACAGGAAGTACAATGAGGATGATTTTGGGTTTGACAGTAAAATCCCCATTAATGGACGTCAAAGTGTTGCCAAATATTGGATCTACACTACAAATGGGCTGACACGCTCTATTCATGCAGAATTTAAATAGTATATCAATTTGGGAATGAAAAACATTGCTCCTCAACACCTCGACCGCAGTTGTTGTGTAAGGGGAAAGTGTTATTTCGATATTTTCATGTCCATTGCTGGATTTGATTAAAAGGGTGCCTAGAAATAATTATCACCTGAATTAGAACTGGAGCCGGTAGCTCTTTTTAAATTCAAACTTAGCCTTGTTATAATGCAAGTAGGCCTACCACTTAAGCGAAGATTTATGCATCACACAATTAAAAAGGGTTGCACCACATCAGTTTCTTCTGTAGAGATTAGTTATTACTAAAAATACACAAAGTAACTGCTAGCTGTAACTGCTGCGTAGTTAACTAAAGTAACTGACAAAACTTTAGCTTTAGCTGAATTAAAGTTATATTACCCATGCAGATTGCAGAGTAAAATAACTAATATGGTCGATGCATCTGACATGACGGGATGAAATGTTGTTTTAAAATGACATGGACAGGAAGATTTCTAATTATATTTTACAAAAATATCATATACCTCAAATTACAAAACATTGTGTGAATAATGTTAAAATGACCAAATAACATCATCTAGGTTTGCTTAATCATTAAACATACCGGTTAAAAACAGCATGAATAGACTTCCAACTCTGAAACAATCATATTGTACTTTTACAAAGTATCAGATGTGAAAATTATTGTTTGTTTGCCCTTCTAAAACTGTCATTTGTTAAAGTTATGTAGCAGCCTTTGGTGCTAAAGTAACGTCCTGTTTAAATAGTTGATTGATTTTGATTGGACACATCACAGATGTTTCTCAGCAAACAATTTACACATCGCTTTACACATCGCAAAGTCTCTGCTAGCTATTACTTTCCTTAAGTTTTGAAAGTGCAACCCAATTTAATATATCAGCTAGCAAGTGATTTACTAGCTAGTTTCTAGATGTTGCAACCAAATCCTGATTCCAAATCTGTTATAACTTGACATTTGCTGAGAAACAAGCTTTTAAATTAGCAGAATTGGTGTTTTTTTCTGGCAAAATATTCTGGTTTATATTCTTGCTCAAATAACATTCCAAGAATAGAAAGCAACACTTATATCAATGATCAGAATCTGAATCAGAATTGGTCAAATGTATATGATGTTCAATGTTATCCTGTTGTCTCTAACCTTCAGATTAGCAGTGCTCTCCCCCCCTCTGTGATGTTTGCTGCTTCACTGGTTTGCATCATTAACCCTGTGTAGCTGTGGGGCTAATAACACAAACCCAAGTGTCCATGGCTCAGATCTCATGAATAGGAAGATTGTTGTGAGAGAGCAATGAGGTTATCACTCATGTCAAATTCCTGGCCAAAGTGGCCACTTTGTTTGAGAAAAAGATCTGGCTTTGTCACGGTTTGGCAGTCATTCATTCCTTTCGAGTGAAAGGAGCTCAAGTCAGCGGAAATAAGACCTCAAAAGAAAGCGTCGCTGCGGTGTGGAAATGCTTGTAATTCCAAAATAAAATGTTATTCCATTATTGTTTTAAATGGTACTATGTGTGTTCAGTATGTGTCATGGCTCATTGGCCCAATTATACACATTCATATTCTATTCTATTCCTATTCATAATCCACCTCATAATTTCTTCTGTCATTAATCAATCACAAAAAAACCCTGTTTTGTACAAGTCTGGGAAAGCTGGCTGTTTGGAGATATAAGATTTTCATCTGGCAGTGATTTGAGACACTGAAAGTGAAGAGGGCCACTTAATCACTTCGACCACGGACTCAGTGAAAGACTCCAAACCAGCCATGACATGCAGCGATGATAAATACGTCAAGTCATCAATAAGGAAACCTGAAACAGGCCGTAAATAACTTGGCAGGGAGTTTAAGGTTCAAGGTGTAGTTGGCCATCAGAGTGTCTATGAGTGCAAATATAATAAAGTGTGATGATGGCTAAGGTCACAGAGAAGATTATGTTTCTACATCCTACATTATGCGAGAAAAAGTGACTCACGCAAGCGTTATTGAGACATTCCCGGCAACAACATTAAGTTAAAGGAAGTTTCAAATGTATCATATACACGTGACAAAAGATTCTTCATCATGAAAGAAAATCCCTTCACTGAAACTTTACTGGAAATCTCGAGCTAATCTCTGCTTTATAAATTGTTGGTTGTGTTAAATGTGAAAATATTTCCTCTCCTTGAATTATTACTACACACATGCGCTTGCAACAGAGTCATTTTTAAGGTTGAGAAATCAGTACTGAATTGCTGCTCCAGCCTTCTCCCTCTTTCTCCTGTTGACAGTCCAGCTAAATGTCAAATCTGTCAACGGTTACCACTTTACCCCAAGCGACAAAAGAGGGATCGGGTTGCTGCTGTGGTTCAGTGTTTGCTAGGAACCGGGAGAGGCTTGACACCTGAGAGCATGGATTCTGATGTTTAAGATATTTCACTCAGTAAAACATTTGTATTTAATCTTAACACGCATTTAACCAGCTATGACTTTTTTGAGTGGCAAGCTCTTACCAATGTGCTTCTTTACCGTCAGCTTTTACTTTTCTGTTGTTTTTTTAAGATCATTTTACAGTAAATGCTCATATAAAAGCTGGCATTCAACAACTGTCCAACTCTCAAATGAAAGCCCACTAATAGAGGGAAAGGTGGAAATATTTTTATGTGAAAGATTTGGACGACGTTTTGAGTTTATTCAACCTAATTTAAATGTGCTCTGTGGCGATTTCTTATAAACAAAGTGAGTTAATGTTTACATTCACTGTTGCTCAAAAAAATGCATAATGTATCCTAAGGGGGCCTAACACAGTTGTTGGATGCATTTCCTTCCTCATAAAACATTGCATTACATCTGTGCATTGTTTTCTTTTGGCATGTTATCACCACCAACTGTTACCGCTAACAAAGACATTGCTCTATAGTGCTACTAGTGGTCAAAACCTCCACAGGGTGCCTTTAACATCGATCGAGTAAAGCTGCACGGCGGTCATAGTCAATAATCAGTGAATCAAAACAATATTTCTCTTTTTGTATTTTATGTTTTACACTACACAGCATTTTTCATTGCAATAGGTAAACATTAATCACTGAACAGGGGAAAATAGGAATAACAGCCTCAGTGTCTATTTTAAGTCTGTTCCAAAGTGAGGCCTGGTTCTCTTGGCCATTGAGGTAAATGTTTGAGAACTATTTATCATTACTTTATCATACTTACTACTTGTTGAAAGTGGATTAAGGGACGAAGCAGAAATGGAAAACAAAAGGTTTAAAGTGAAGAAGTATGTGAAGTCATAATGGAAAAGCTTTTCACATGCTTGCCTCACTCACACTTAAGTGTTTGGAGCATTGTATCTGTGCTAATAGGAGATATGTCGGGGCAGGAGATATTTTCCAATGGCCGCTGTTGAGATGCTTGAATAGACGGGTGCTGTCAGACCCTGTTTGACTAATCGTCGTCTGGTGCTTACCGGCTGTTTTCCGATCAGACGTCCATTGAAAGACATTAAGGTAGGGTGTCATCACCTCCAGTGTTCAGCCGTTACATCAGCCAGAAAAGCTGGCTGCGACTCTGATGTAATTCCTCTCATTTTCTCCATTTTCTACTCTTCATCTCTCAGCATCACCCTCGATCTCTATCATCCTGCCTTTCATATTCCACCATTCAGACATTACCCGTCTCAAAAACATTTCAACCAGAAAACATTCGGGCTAAATAAGGGACATAAATAGAAACGTACACAGCTTCTTCTCTTGACTTCAATTAGACTATTTATCAATAGGAGTCTGGCTGTAAGGTGAAAGATGGGAACCACATTGCTTTTTGATTTGGTCGTGCCTGGAGGAGAGCAGATAGAGATTAATGATCTTATTAAATCCAAACAGACTCCGAGACAGACAGTTCATTAAAACTGCGGTGTTCGGAGCCCTTCACAATGCAGGTCAGTGGTGTAGCAGCCTATCGAAATCGAGCTTGTCCATCATAGAAAGAGTACATTCAAGAAGAAGATTCCAATTGTTTTTCAGCTGTCAGCTCTTAAAGAAGACTTTATTTGACATATTAGTCAAATGTTTTTATATTGTCGAGGTAATGCTGTATCAATAATGGTGGAACATGCCCCACTTGTTGGGAGAGAGATGATGGAGTTCTTTTTGAAGCCTTCGCTACGAATAAATGAAAGAGTTAAACAGTGTGGCACTTGTGCAGTTTGAGTGAGTCATCGAAACTCTGCTGTGTGTCCATGGTAAACAAAATGTGATCAATATGCATTTTGTTTTTGTGGATTTTTAATCATTTTAGCTTTTTCGTCTTCTGAAATGTTGTATGTTTGTTGCTTCTTTTCTTTAAATTTCTTTTCTTTAAACTTCTTTTCTTTAAACTTCTTTTCTTTAAACTTCTTTTCTGAAACGCTGTTTTCTGTATTCACACCCCAGAGCCATGAGAGTTTGCAGATTGATTGATGGAGATCTCTGCGAGTCTTTAGCTCAACATGTAGGTGGGTCATCGCTCCACTTCTATCGTCTTCACACGCCCTTCCAGATTGATGCAGAAGCCCTTTCCGCATGACTCCTGGCTTTCAAAATGCTGGCTCAACTGCAAAGAGAGGACAAACTGTCTCATCTACGTCCAGATCTCCCTCAAACATAAACTTTAGCAGGAGAGGTTTAGCTGATATTTGCTGTCTAGTTGTGTAATGTGTGGCAACAGCGTTTATGTGTTTGTGTGCGTCTGTGTTTAAGTGTGAGATGTGAAAAAAAAGAGGTGGAGCGCCATTCTGTTGGTTAAGCGTTCCCCTGTGCTCTC
>NC_041358.1:12612882-12695382 GCF_900634415.1 Cottoperca gobio
AAACAAAACAAACAGGCACTAGGCAACAAACAACATGCATTTCTTTGAAGCGGAGAGACTTACATTGTGCAGAGATCTAAGATTATCTAATCTTGTGTATGTCTCTATTATATATTTTGCTCCAGACCGAAATCCAAACTTTTTCTTACAGAAACAAAGTGTTATGCTCCTCTTGCTTCATGCTCTCTAACATAGTGAGCAAGTCCAACTGTCAGCAAATGTTCCTAAAAAACAAAGTATTTAACAAAGTAAAATGATTGATTAGCATTATCATTATGCTTTATATTATCCTTTTTTATTTATTGAATATGAACATATATTTGCATTTCACAAAAGGCAGTACCAGTATGAAGCACAAAGCAGTGATGTGTCTGAGACTGGCGAGTGATGGGCAGATTGTGGGATGGCGGAGGGGAGGGAGCAGGTGGAGAGGTGGAGGCATCAGGTCTGACACGCAGTCTGACAATCAGCAGCCCTGCTGTCTCCATTCTCTTTATTTCAATCTGCCTGTCTGCAATGTCTTTTTCTCTCTGTCTATGCAATGTCTGCCTCTTCTGTCTCTATATCTTTCTCTCACCTTTTGCTTTCGCTCACACAATCCGACACACTTTTTTTTATGGAGTCTGGCACGCATGAAAAATGATTTATTCACTTTTTACACAATATCTGTTCTATTTTTACACAGTTTTAAATGTCTCGCAGATTGTGGCTTTTATTAAAAGCTTATTTGAGGAGCCAGACTGATTAAATACAGAATATTGGCCTGTTATGTCTGTGATAAATGCAATAACTCAAAGTACAAATATATATAATCACACCAAATATCCAATAGTTCCTCTGCAAGTACAGATAGGTCTTCACAGTTGATCCTATTGTGAAAAAAATGCTTTTAAAATAGTGCAACAGTGCAACGACGTTTACTCAATTTATCCTTTCAAACGTACATTTCAGTGCACCGTAACCTGAATTCACAGCGCTGGTCTCCTTGCCTGTGTATGAACCCTGTAAAAGTTAAGCAGGACTTGTTAACGTCACTCTTATTTTTGTCGCTCATCCATCCACAAAATATAATACTCCCTCATTTTCTGAGAGGAAAGTAGCCCCATTTGTCAGCACCGTCACCACTGTGTTTTCTCATTTGTCTGTCAGTGATTCGGCTCAGTGAGTTAACGGCAACCTAATTCCCGCCGTTCATTCATTCGCCATTCACTCTCACTCTGGGAGACTCGCTATAGGGCAGTGATTTAGTGCTCAGGAATTTAACTACTCCAAGTGGAAACTCACAGAGGAAAGGAAGGGCTTTCCCTCCTCGTGTGATGATTGATAAATGATAGTCAGGGGGCCTCCAAGCCTTCACTGCCTCGCTGTAATAACCGCTTACGTAGCGAGGAGAGACACGCGACTAAATCCTTCCACTGCCCCGTCTCTCTGTCCTTTTTGTCTCTTTACTTTTCCCTGTAACAGTAAGGCCACTGTCTGCGAATATGCTCCTAATCTGTGATGACTGAAGCTTTTCTCTTTGACATTGGGTCTTTTTCTGCCCGACATAGTTTGATGGATGGTTAGAAAATAGTGGTGACCACACTGCAATTTCAGGCCAATTTAGGCCACCTTAAATTTACATCAGTTTCAATTGGACAGAGACCGACTCCATTCTGAATTGCACTTAAAGCAACAGTTCACTTTGTTAGAACATTTGTCATTTTTGGATCGCATATACCGAACTGGGTTTTTTCACAGGTAAAGTAACATTACAGGTTTTGTCAAGCATGTCACAATGGTGCTGTCTTTTTGTGCTCAAATATACAGATTTACTGTAAATAGTGTTTCTATAGATCAATCAGCCAACTTACAATTAAACAGACAATTAAACAGAAATACTGCATGCTTCTAATTGAAAAGATGATAAACTGCAATAAACAGGACGTGACTCTATGCTACCCTTTGGGCATTTCAAAAATATTTTCTGGGGGAGGAAAATGTGCTTAGTCATTATTTATTGAGAGTGTACCATTCAAAAGTAGGTTACGTGCACTCCACCCACTTAAGAGGAGCACAGACAAAAACACAAATACAGACATCTCGCCAGTGAAATAACCAAAACTGTTCACTTTGGCTAAAATGTTGTGTTTGTGTATGACCCTGTCAATCATTGTAAGAAGCTGATTCAGTATATATGTTCTGAGTGCAACCAAGTAATGACCGGGGGTTGTGCCCCCAACAATATATGAAATATTTGTAATGATTTATAATGTCATCAAACGCACATGTGAAATAAAAACCAATGTGTTACTGCTACAGATGAAAACATCTGGATGGGTGTTTTTAACAGTTTTAAAAGCCGTTGTAATTGTTTGTTGTGGCCTTCATAATGGAAACTCTACTCCTTGCATTGGCAATAAATGTTAGACTCAACTAAAATCTTCTACTACAAAATCATCCAATATGAATGTACTTCCTGCGGAAAATGGACAGATGGGATTAACATTTCTCATAAATTCTCATATTTTCCAGTTCTTTTACTGATTTTTGTGGAGTATTTATTTCTTGATTGTTATGACAGATGATTAAAATGTCAGCTGGGATAGATTGTAGTGGATTCAAAGCTTCCTCTAAGCTCTTTACATTTTTGGTATGGTTGAGCAGGTAGGGAATTACCCCGTTATCGTTCATGCTCAATTTATGAAGGTGTAACCTGAACTTTCACTGCTCCCAGCCTTGATTAAAAACTGTTGACGTCTCCTGGATCAAGTCACTAAACAGCTTCACTCAGTCTTAGTTGCTCTGTAGAGCTCACAAAAGTGCCATAAACATGTTTGGTCAGTGGTCAGAAGTCAGGCAGCAGCTTATGTTCACCACATAATGACCACATCAGTGTAATATAATCGTGTTTAATTCAATATGACGTTCTTAAGTTGTTGCTAATTATCTCTTTGAGTTCTTGTCACCTTCTCCACCGCCCATTTATAACGTTCTTTGTCCTCGGCTGATTTTGATCTTGAGCCATAACTGCTCCGGTACGATAAGACCCGACTCAACCACCCGTTTTTAATTCCCCTTCGTGTTTCAAAAAAGAAACACAACACCCTATGATGTAGATCTGACCCAGTGACTGCGACAAGTGTGTCTGATTAAATCTGCACTTGTCCTCCTTGCTGTCAACAAGCATGGTTGGCATCATCTGCTGTGATCCAGCTCATGCAAGGCTATAAGAGATGAGTGCCACAAGCTGTTCTCAAAGGAACATACCTCCATCTTGGATATCAAACATTTGGCAGTGGACCCAGTGCGAGTAACCCAATCAGCAATCGGCAGTACAAGGATAAAAGCTGACCCCACTAGTAACATTGCTAATCTCTAAAAAAAACTGGTTATCCTGATCTCCTTTAACGGCCACACTGACCGATTATTTTAAGATCCTTAAGATAGTACTGAAAGTCCAATTGAAATTGTCCGAAAATTGTCCTTGTTTTTTGTGTAAGAAAATATAAACTATAGCCTAATAATATATGCATATTATATTTTCCAAAAGTAGACATGTTTGGACGTGTTTGTCCAGTGTCTAAGGTTCAAGCCTCGAGGTGGGCCGTTGGCGACGGTTGACGGACATCAGAGAGTTGCTGTTGCTATGTGATACGCTGTTCTGTGGTGTAGGCTACTACTGAGTACATTACAGCTCTCTAGCCAAAAGTTAATACAAGATGTATTCTCACCTTTTTCAACAAGCATCCATAACATTAACATGTGTTAGCTATCTAAGACATCTACAGGAATACTGAGGTCCACGTGGAGTTGGAAAGTGGAAGCAAGCATGCTAGGCTAACTAGCCTTCACTCTGAAAAGGGGCAGCTAGTTAGTCTACCTTGATAACGTTAGCACTGATTCCCACTCGACATCAACGTGTTATTTCATCACCTACTTTTTGAGTGCCATTGTCAAGTTCCTGCACACACGTTATAGAAAACAAGGAGTCAACAGTACCTGTCTCTCTTATAGGTCCAGTCGTGGCGATGGCAAATGACCAGCACACATTCTGAAAGAAACGTTGGGAAAGTATTTAGATACAGGCTGCTCAAATCACAGATGGAACTAAGCAACAGTTAACTGCAAAATTACATTTTATTTTTTTGGTAAGTGCCGTTTCTAACATAAGTACACAGAAGTTAGAACAATAGCAATATGATAGGCTACTGATTTCCTAACAAAAACAACTAAAATTTCAGGTTGACTGAATGTTTCTTCGGTGAAAAACTTTATTAGCGCCATATAGCAATTAGATGCTCCAAGTTGAGTTTTGACCGTTCTTTTTAATGGTTTAAATTCTGCTCCCAAAGTGTATATACAGGTAGCACCAAATCTGACATCCTTCTTTCTTGCTCATATATTCAGGATTCCTAAAATAGGAGCAATAGGAGATTAAAATGCCCCACATGCAATTAATTCACTTGATTTAAATATACCATAAACTGCCACACAGTTACCCACACTATCTTATTCATACCACTTTATTTTTCATGTTCTTTTATCATGTGATGTGACACACACTTTTTAATGTCTTCTTTTGTTTCATTCCTTTTTTTCATTGTTGCATGCTGTCTTGCTGAAAAAGACTTGTGGGACTATAAAGCATGGAACTAAACTGCCTTTAAGAATTTGGAAATTTTAATTTTTCTTCCTTTTTTAGTGCTAAACAACATTTTACACTTGAGTGTTTTGTGTTTCTGTGCTCCAGGGAATCCCTGTCTCCTAAATACAGTGACCCGATACTGAACACCTCTGTTTGAGAAACATAATTTGTGCATTTGCACTTACACAGCTTTGGGCCCATGCTTTTGCAATTTTCGTATCGCATTGGCCTCCCTGGGGCTGATTCCATCGCTTCCCTCCAGCTAATGTTTTGTCATCTGAAGTTGTGGTATTATGTGAATTAGCCTGTGGTGGAGATTGCCTTGTGGTAGCAATTCATCACCTGTTTGGCAGAGGTGACTGCATGAGGGACTGAATGAGCAGTTGCTCGTATGACGTGCGGAGCCCGCATCTGGTGTAGTGGGTTAATTGAGAGCGATTAAGGTGATTAATAGCTTTGTTTGAAGTCAAAACACAAGACAGACTAGCTTGTGTTACAGAGCAAATATTTTGAGGAAAAAATCCATCAGTGGCTTGAGTGCAGAGTGGCTGCAGAAGGTAGCAGTCAGGTGTGTTAGTGTGTGTGTAGCAGCAGGAATATTATGGCTCTCAGCTTAATGGCAATATGAAGAAAAAAACGTAGCGTGTGTGTTGGGTTAGGGAACTAGCTGTGTGTGTAGAAGGAAATAGAGACATAGACCTGTGTGTGATCATTGAGGGGGGAAAGAGTAATATTGACATGGAGCTGGCTGGTTCAAAAGAGCTTCTGTTTCCACGCTATTCCATTCCTATTATTGTCTTAGAGAGAAGCTTTCTGTGGTGCGTATGTGTGCGTGTCTGTGCGTGTGTGTGCGTGTGTGTGTGACAGAGAGAGAGACTGAAAAACAAGACAGCCAAAGTCAAGCTCACATATCCGTGCTCATTGCATACATGTTGAAACACACTTCACTTGAACTGTGGTGTGGAAATCCATGCTGTCTCCTCCACAGATGCTGCTCTGCCCCGGTTCACTCCCAACCCCACTGCCCTGGAAATCTTGTTACTCTGAAACAGGATGCAATTTTACTGAAGTGGATCGAGAATTGGCTTGTTTATATATGCTCTGCTAAATGCTTTTATTGTGAAACACTTTAACTTCTCAATATAAGCACATAGCCTATAAGAAGAAGTCACACCTCTTAGTTTTATTGTTTTACAACATTGAATCAAAGGGGATCATATGTGACTTTCTTTACGCCGATGAACTGAAAAGAACTTACATTTAATTACACAAATGAACTATAATTTATTATTATTTATTATGTCCTTCACTTTAACACGGCACCTAAATAACTGCTGGTGCAGCCAGTTGGTTTTAGAAGTCACATAATTGGTTAATGGATATCACCTGTGTGGGGTTTGAACTGATTGGAGTGAATACACCTGTGTCTGTACTATAAATACTTCCTAATCTGGAAGGTGAAAGCTTTTTTTCACATTCAAAGTTTCTATTGAGGTTTTCAAATTAAGCTTTTAATGTCTGTGGCCATATTCTATGACGTCATCACTCCCCAAAAATGACCGCCCCGCTAATACAGGTGCGTGCCTCCCTTTGTGTGCGGCAAGAGGGAGAACCTAACCGCAGTGAAAATTTTGTTTTTGAAAACTTCAACAAATAAAGATTTGATAAATAGTATAATCCTAAAAATATGAGTGTAGACATACTAATTTTCTAAAATGTTTTTAAAAGCTGCTCAGCATTCGAATGTTGATTTAGAATTCAAATATCAACATTATTATTGAAGCCTTGAACTATTATACTGTTATACACTATTCTAACTATTAACCAGTGAAAACACTCTAAATTAATTTAAATGATATATTGGCCTGCTCTCTGTCAAGTCTTTGTCAGCACATGGGCTGATGAATAATTCTCATATGCATTTACAGAGTTCATTATTTATTTTATGGTTTGTCTGCGAATCGGCTGTGGAACATCCCAGTCTCGCTCCTTCCTTTTAATTTTCAACTAAACGTCAGCCTAATATTTGGAGATTTAAGCGAGTGCTTTGCCCATTTTGCATCCAGTACTTCACCTGTTTACTACTTTGAACTGCTTCTCCTTACACTGAACCCTATTTAGAAGAACTGTTCATGAAGCGTCATTAAACTTGGAATCATGATCCATAGTATCATGCAGGTTGAAAGTGATCAGCCTACCAGAGCAGAGAGGGATTCAAATTGGAAAGCCTTAAACTGTAGTCGAGTGCAGTCAAGAGTATAATAATAATAATAATAGTAATAATAATAATAATAATAATAATAATAATAATAATAACAACAATAATAATAATAAGCTTTATTTGTATAGCACCTTTCATACAAGAATTGCAGCCCAAAGTTCTTCACATCAAAAACATAACAATTAGTACAAGATTAGACAGAATAATAGTATTTACAGAACAATAATCACAGTGTAGATGTAAATGAGTCTGAAATACCATTATAAAAATAGCCAAATTAAAATAGTATAAAATAGCAGAATTAAAATAATATAATATAGCAGAATTTAAATTTGATAAAAATAGCTGAATTAAAATAGCAGATAAAATAGCAGAATTAAAATAGTATAAATAACATTGGAATTCATGCCTAGTTTCCGTATCTGTGCCGTACTTAACGACCCTACTGCCGGGAAATCACATTCATCACACCATTCTTGTAAATGTTTTAAACTGCCATATTTTGAAAGCACGAGATCAACAATGGGCCCCTGTGGCCCTTCAACTGGTTTACTCCCTTCGGTTAAAGCCAGTTTTTCTCCAATACACATTTATCTGAGAAACTTCCTCTTTTTCCCGTGGTAAAACAGTCTATTTGATCTCAGGCTTTTCAAAAATACACAAGAAACAATATATAAGAAACAATCTCTCCCTGCTCCTCTACCAGCCAAGTCACCATATGTTGTATGTAGAGTGGGTTCACACTACGCCCACCTCTAGCACTTACTCAGTTCATATCCCAGTTCAAGACTTCAGGAGTAATAATGTTATGTAAATTGAATACATCAGTCATCTGCAGCATGGAGCTGTACATACATTTTCCACATAACAGTGATTGTAGGTAAGTTGACAATTCCAATTAAGCACTAAAGTACTTGGGGAAACTAGCGAAGTGTCAGGAAATCTTCCAGTCTCCAAGTCTTATTCAAGCATCTACTTAACTTTCTGCTCATATGTTGCACTCGAGTAGAAGAAGGTGTTTTATATGAAGGTTTTTCCCTGGAGAGATCTCTCAGAAAATTTGTGAAATGAGCTATATTCGACTCAGAGGTAGCAAGGAAGACAGGGTTGGGATCCGTCAAGGTTGTCTGTCACAATCAGGACACATGTCCGCATTCGGGGAAGTGTTTCATATCAAAACAGAAACCTCTGACTAAGCAGTGATCAGGATGACAGACACTGTGACAGTCTTTGCTTCATCCGCCGCCAACATACAGACGCCAACCTGAAATAGACGCTTTGTTCCCCATAAATGGCTTAAACATATGCTCTGTTGGAAACCGAGAAGTATAATAACATCTTTTTACTGACATTATTTATATTATAAAAGCTATTACACAAAATTGTATGCCATCTCTTTTGCCCCTCTGTGTTTTTAACCTCTTAGTTTTGGCAATGGCACGTCCGAGGTGTTTGTCTGTGAGCATAATCTCTCTTGACAAAAAGGGAAAGTAAAATGCTTTAAAACATGTTGCTGATCTTGGCAGGTTGTGTCACAGTTATGGGTTATAGCGAGCTACAGGGTTCCTGATATCACGCCATCTCAACGTGCCTATACTTTTTCCTTAACTGCTTGCAACTCCCTCCAAGCACTCGGCCTGTGCCAGCTGTTATTCTTAAAGGTCTGTGAACCTGACATCAAAACACAGTTTTATATGTCATTAAACTCCACTATCCTCTCCTTTTTAGGCCTCAGAGATAATCAATCATGTGTAAGAGGGTGCCAATATGTTAGCATACAGGAGGTGTACAGATCAGGGCATGAATAACATCAGGGTGGATTGGATTACCAGAATGTGGTCGAGGGAATTGTTTGAGTTTGGGTTTGCAGAATTTTCTATAGAATAAAATCCGAACCAAGCTGCGTAAATACTGCTTTAATGGCCGGGCAGTCTGAGCTGTTTTTGCATTGATGTTATTGCTGCCACCCTTGGTCTATAAAGTTCCTGAACTCGCCCGGCATATGCTGGTTTTAGCTTATAAAGGTGAGATCTCTAAGGCTGGGCTACAAAGCGCTAAAGGGTATACTAAAGCTGTGCGGCGCTGATCACAGCTAGAATCTTTTTGACGTCTCCAAGGAAAGTGCTGACATTTATAACCTGTATTACAATGTATTTGTATGCTAAATAATCATATCTGATGAAAGAGATTATGGCACTATTTCCCTCTTTCCCTTGCTCTGTTTGGAGAACAACAAGGATTTAAAAGATGGCAACCTGCAGGAGGTAGCAAGATCAACACCAGCCCACATAAACACACAACAATAAGGCTTTTGACCTGATATCAAAAAGATATAGAAAAACATTAAAGCTGATGTTATGGTTGCACAGGATTTCAAGGTTTCTGTGAGTTGCTGTTGTATCACATCTCTGCAACGCTATAATGTTTTCCGGATGGATATACATTTAGCGAGAGAGAGGTGAGAGAAAGTGCGGTCTTGTGGTCTGCTTTGGTTTCTAATGTTGCAGAGGTAGTTCTTTGACAGCCAAGCGGCACCATGTGACGGTAACTGGATCGCCACACAGCTGCAGTCGTGGGCACCGTTGGTCGTCCCCAAGGCTGCTGGAATAGCGACAGGGCAAGCACACAAATACTGTACATACACACACCAGTGTATGGAAAAACCCAAATAGTACAGGATGGGGCTAAGTGGGGAGGTGTGGGAGAGAACTCTACCCTGCCTGTTTCAAATATGTTTATAAAGCTGTGAAATTTCTCGTCCAACCACGGCAGGCTCGGTTACACACAGGGCTGTCTTTTAAAGCGAGAGCTGGTGTGTTTGTTCTTCTGTTAAATGAAGGGTGGTGGTTGTCGGACTGGAACCCAACTACAGTCAATTAGGAATGTCTCTGTCAGAGGGCAGACCAGACACTTGTTCTCTATTAAAGCCCTGTTGTTTCTATTAGCTCTGATGGCTATTGCTGAATATATGCTGTATAGCTGAAGCTCTTAAAGAAAACTGGTCAAACTTTAGACTGATTGTGTCGTGTAAGGCATCCAGTGTAGAATGAAGTAATATGCTAGTGAACTTTATCATGTCAACTTCCTTTCAATCGTAGCCTATCCTACTGACTTTACTCCTTTCTTTTCTTGACTTTATACAAAGTAAATACTTGAGATAAAAAAATTCTTGGATAAAAATAAAATGACACAAAACACTACTCTGTCGCAGTAACGAGAGTAAATGTAATTTGATACTTCCACCCCTGTTAGTTTAATCCATACAAAACTGAAATCATTGCACAAAGACTAGAAGCTCAGGTAAACTAATCGGCTGCTGGCTGAAGCTTCATATTTACCAAACAGACATGAGAGTGGTGTTAATCTTCTCATCTAACTCTTGGCAAGAAAGACAATTAAGCATATATTCCAAAATGTCAAACTACTCCCTTAAGTATCATAACTCATAACTTTAAACAAACACACTCATGCTGTCTTTCTACTCATTCATATGAGTCTCACACTTACAGGAGTCATATGCAAGTCAAATGTACACTGATTTAATCACTGAATGTCAAAATGTATAGCAAAAACATCTCAGATATCACTGTGAAATTTGGACACAACTTGATGAATTATTCTTGGCGCTGTTGTTTCGTGTCTAAATTAATTAAATCATTGGCTGGAGGGGGTCAGATTTAAAGTTGGCATTTCAAATCCTGAAAGGCTTTCCAACACCAGGCTCATTTTTGATTAGAGTTGAAGGTAAGGGCACAATATGTGCCTTTGTCGTGCCTGACACGTTTACTTTTATATACTTATCCTTTCTTTTTCTTTTTTTGAGGTCATCGTATGGCAGTGCAGCACTGGAGATGCTTTTATTACTGCCCTGTGTCCACAAATCAAAGCTGCAGTACCCATGTCTCAAACACACACAGCTGTAGCGTAACACTACACCAGTGGCTACCAAACACCAGAGAGCCAAGGGCTGTTGCAGGGCAGGGTGGAACAGGGGAGAATCGAAAGTTGGCAGACAGATCAAATGCTCTGCCCTCATACTCAATGTTGAAGAGACTTTGTTAAAATAAATAGACAGAATACTGCCAGGAGTGTAATGATAATGTCCATCAGCGCACCAAAGACAGATAATGGCCTTACAAATAAACATCCTAACTAATTAACCCACGAAATTCAAGTATTTGTCCTTGGAGAAAGTGAATTAAACGTTGTTTTGAAGGAGTGAAAGAAAGTCAATTTATGTTGCCCAGGAAGTTTATTACAACACGGACACATTTCACACTGAACAATTTATGTTGTGTGTGTGAGCAAACAAAACATAAATAATTGTGTCAGTTTATTCTTGTGAGTTAGTGTGTTTTAATCCTATATTTCAGACAAGGAGCTGGAGAACGAGATGTCAAGCACTGTACCTGCAGATTGTCTTTATCATCCAATTAGTTCAGCCAATACAGTTTCAATATTTGTACCAATTATATGATTATGTTGTGTAATGAGTTGGATTTAGGGTTGGAGTTAACCCAAAAGTGATAAAACAATGGTGTTGAATCAATCAAAAGACAGATTTGAAGCATATGCTCCTGTCTGCAAATCATGTGGTGCAACACATAATGAGTTATGTTATCTTCTTAAATGTTGGGGTCTGGCTCTCTGTCCCCTCAAAGGTCAGCACTGTCAAGGCGGCTTGCTATTTATGATCACATAACACAGCAATCACCAGTATAATATATCAATACAATATTATATTGTAAAGTTAGCAATGATCCAACATAAATTTTATATATATATATATATATATATATATATATATATATATATATATATATATATATATATATATATATATATATACATATTTATACAAGTCTTTATACAGGTTCAGAACCAGATAATCATTAAAACTCAGTATGTCCGAAACAGGGTCCTCATCAGTCTAGTCAGTTCTTTGCACTGTCCAAATTTCCCATAATAACACTATAATAAATTCAGATAGCAGCTCTCTCAGAAGTGCCAAAGGAAATGACCTTGCCACACTCTGACATATGCTTTTAGTTCACTATCATTGTGTAATGAGGAGAGCTGGCAGGACGATCAAAGGCTTTCCACTGAACCCTGATACTAAATGTTGCTGATGATCTGTCCAAGGGGAGACTGATACGTAGATCATACCAAACAACTGGAGAGGTCTGGCTGCTTCAGTCGGGTCTTAGAGGGAGGCTGGAGTCCTGTGAAAAACACACTTGTGAATGTGAATTTACCTTCTCTGCACGTCTGCCTTTGCACACAGCTAGTTTAAACACTGCAAGATGGTAAAGGACATGAAGGCAATGGGAAAACAGCCATCCTTGTGAAAGTTCTGCACTATGCAGCTGTAGTGTGATGGTTTCCCGCTGGGCGAGGAACAGGCCTATGGTGGTGTAGGTAAAGACGGCTATGCTTGGTTGGTGGAGGGAGAGGGGGGGAAAGAATCCCTATTTTAAAATAACAGGGTGGAGGTGAACGAAAAGAGTTTTAACGGGGCTGGATCCCATGTTTCCTGTGGGCTAGCTCTTCTCTTTATTTTCTCCCATCTTTCAAATCACTGCTACTGCTGATAGAGTCTGTATGATGAAAATATGAAGATCAGAGTTACAGGGAAACGCCAAAGCAAAGCTTTTCTACCCTGAACACATTGAAATCAATCCTGCTGAAATGGAAATGAGGCACAACGAGAGAATGAAGAGCAGGAGCGCCAGAGGTGGGCGACAAAAGGCAGAGGGGTGGGGGTGGAGAAGGGTTTGGGCTGTTACTAATTCAAAAACATGTATCAACCTGTTGAAACTGCCTTGTCAGCAAACTGGCCTGAATCCAATAACCCCCACATGTCCTCTTTCTCTCTTCTTCGCTCTCTTGGCCCACAAAGCAAAATGTTAATAAACTGGCGATTGCAGATCGAATCAAACCTTTTCCAAAGAGCACAGAACAATAAAGCTAATCTGTCTGTCGCTGGCACAGTCCTAACAAGAACAGTGGAACGTGATTGGCATTTGAGAGCAGGGTCGCTATCTATTAAGCCTGCCACACACCTCGTCTAAGGACACTCTAGAATGAAACATGGGGGAACTGGATAAATAAGCTTCTTCCCTAGCCTTGCCGGGGTGAAATTGATTTATATCCTGTGTTATTCTTCACAGAAGTCATTATCACCCTATTGTGACTGATGCTCATCTTTTTATCATCATAGTGAAAATGGCAATTTGCAAGGAAGAGGTTTTAATATCGTAAAATGACTGCAGATGGTGTACAATAAAAAAAAAACAATGGCACACAAGTGCTCTCAAAACCTCATCTTCCTTTTGTGAAAATCTCCACTCTCTGTCTGTGAAAAGATGGGGAGAGAGACGTTTTGAGATGCTGGTAGATACAGGCAAACAAAGACACATCACCTCTCTGTTGACGCCAAAAGGTCCAGAGTTGTCAAAAGTATCTGACCTCCATCTCTGCGAGATAACTGCGCAGAACAAAAACACTAAACGAGAGAAAAGTGGAAAGTGGATATAGATCAAATGCATGTTCAAACAAACTCAGACAGCGTTAGGCTCGGCATACAAGAAAGAACAATGTCGCCTAGGCAACGCTGGCACCCACCCGTTCCCGCTTTAGTGAATATTTCCCATCTTCCCTCGTTCTGTTAGAGTGATGAAATGATACTCTATGAAATATTAAACAGTGTGTCATATGATGAGTAAATGTAAGGTTGTACAATCGTAATGATAGACTACAGTCTGACAAAATGTCAACAATAGAGCTAAAGTATAAATAATGAATACATATTTCTCACTTGGTAAAAAAAAAGATGTGAAAAGAGAGAATAAATGCAGATGTATTAGATATTTCTTTCTGTCAGCCCTGTCTGTGCAATTACAGATTTCTTGGGGAATATCTTTGCTCCTTTCAACTGTGTTCTTGGCAGACTACCTGCTTCACCTCATGATCCTCCTTGCAGTGTTAGCTTTCTTATAAATTAAGAGAGATTTCTAAACAGCACCTGGTTTGTTTTGACAACCCCAGAGTATTGCAGGTATCAGCCAGCCATATCTACACTTTGATTAAAAATAAATAATCAATGTAGAAAGTAAGATAAGAGCCCAAGTTCAAACGCTACTTGACTTTTTCATCAACTTTTTTATGGATGTACTTTCTTCTTGCAGGAAAAGAGAATACAATATGATTGATGTGAAAGCGTCAAAGCAGAATGGTTCTGTATATTTTTACTGCACTGCTGACAGCGGAGTACAAAGAAAGGGTTACATTTTCAAAGTGTATATTTGTACAAAATCTGCTCAATGTAGCCATACAAGTGAAAATATAGTAATCAAGTTAATATATACAGCGTGTGTTATTGTTATATCTTTAAATTATAATTCAAATATAGCTGAATAAATTGTTATGAAAAATTCAATTATATACAATTAGCCATTTATATATTTATTCACTCATTATCAATTCTTTGTCAGCACATCAACACGGTGCACTACGCTGCTTTCCATTTGCCTGTCAGGCCCTCAGCAGAGCCTCCACAGAGAAAGGTAATGGCCTCACAGCGGGAGTCCTGACTGAGCTGCCATGAGGGCTCTTGACAGAATCGGCATGAGGACCGGCTTTGTCGACAGGAGTGTCTGCACACCAGCCCTTAGCTGTTAGAGATCTGGGATCAAAAGTCCTGCTGCGTGCACTGACGTCTGGTCCGCCCAGGATACCCTGATCTGATCCACAAATGGAGCGTTGGACGAATGAAGAGCCATTTGAGTCCATTATTTCTACTGGATTTGAGATGGATTTGACAAGGTCTAGACCTGACAAAATGCTGCCATGTTGTTTGTGTCTTTGTTGCGATGTTAGAAGAGTCAGGTCTGGTCCGTCTTTCTTCTCACAGCCTTTCCAGCTGTCTTGCGCCTCCTTATCCTCCCTGGTCTGCTCTGCGCTTTGGCATAAGAAGTCATTATAGCCTTCTGCGGATGACCTACTCTTTAGGTGGAAAAACTGATAGAACTGGAAGTCACACTCATACAGGGGCTTATATTTATACACAGGCAAGTAACTGGACGACCCTGCAGCGGTGGGGTCCTTGTTGAGAAGACAACAGTGGAGGCTCGGGGAGACAGGCAGGGGCGGAGGGTGAAGCATGGGGACGAGGGCAGAGGAAGAGGAGAAGGAAAGGTCGCTCTGCAGATCTCTCTGTCTCAGCTCCCGCTCCAGCATCACGTTCTCAAGCTCCTTGTCTGCGAATGCTCGCCTCTTCCTCATCCGGGCGCTAATGGGGGGACACGTAAAGTGTGTTTGTTCACGCGGCGTCTGATTTGACCAGCAGGAGGTGTCATCCTCCAGAAGCATAGCCGGTTTGAGCCCTGCATAGAAAGCAAAGCCACATAATGCTGTTATGTATTCATATTTACTTAATTTATGAATAATTAAGTTGTTCTGACAAATTAATTGTTGTGTCTTTGTTTTGTTTGGTTAGCAGTGTCATTTTTGTTTTACTGAGAGGCTAAGACGGCTGTAAAAAAGATAAAGACTCTTGCAGGATTTGACTACAAGCCAGCAGGTATTAATACAAACTATGTTTTACAGTAATGGGCTTGTGGTTGTGAAAGAGTGAAGCATCAGTGATCAGTCTGGCTTAGATCAATTAAGTGTGTGTAATGCTGGGTAATGGCATCCTAGAAGAAGCACTGGCAGTGTGGGTCCAAGCAGGGCTCGCAAATGCAGCTGCAGTTAGAGCATATATGTATGTAGTGCATATGTGAAGGTATGTGGGTCTACAATACAAATATATTGTTTGTTCAGTGACATTGTGGGGACTAACATCTGTATGAGGACAAAGAACTGGTCCTCACAAAGTCAGCCAGTTAGAATCAGTGTTAAACTCAGGCTAGGATCAAGCTTGGGGTTAGACATGGACGGGTTACAGTTAATGTTAACCTCCAGCCACGATTTTACTTGCAATAAATAAACAGACATAAAAGTGTACTCAGTTCTGCTTTTCTGCTGCGTTCAGTATTCTGTTAAAACAGAACAGCTTGCTTGTTGAATTAAAACATGAAAATAAATCATTTAAAATATTCTTTTATTGAACAAATTCAACATTGAACTGAACACAAAATGCATCCAAAAAAAAGGCATTTAAAATTGCAGAATTCTGATACTCTCTTGCAACTAACTAAAAGAAATCCCTGAGTGCAATATTGTAGTTTATCACCCTAGTTACTTGACTCACTTCCTCCACTAACAGATGACAGACCAAATTGATCGATTTGAGATATTGCATGACTTCAAGAATTTAATCAAATTTACTGGAGAAAAAAAACTGCACATTCTATCACAGTCGAGGAGAGAGGAAGTACGTTAATGAGAGAGAAGATGTTAATTAAACTTTACCCTGCAGGATGCTCTTAGACAGTATGCTCGGTTCGGCTGCTCTCGTGTAACTCTGATACGCAGTCCTCCTCAACGGACCTGCACACCTGACCCCCCTCTTACCCTGGGAGAAACATGGGAACAGGAATTTGACATTTGGACATAATCATATTATACTGAGACCGTGCCCCAAAGGTAATTAAAGGGAATTAATACATTATGTAAGAGACATGTATAGTTCTGGAAAGAATGAGAGAATTTCACAGTGTTGACGCGAGGAATATAAATGTTATTCATTTTGTATAGAAGATCATCTATATGCCCTTTTCTATTCTAAACTTGCTATCTTAATACATTATATTAATATTATTATGTTTTGTACACTTTATAAGTAAAAATGTCACATTTAGACTTTCACTTTTGCAGACATAATGCAGATGTCTGTTGCAGTAAACCTTATTACTGAAATGAACTGCAAAACATTCAAGACAATCCTTCCTCTGAGGGATGTTTAAAGTTCTACCTTTTATTATTATTAACTGCTTTGTGTGAATAAATTGGTGTGTGCTGTTTTGTGTGTACACTGTAATAAGATCTTTGCTGTTATATTTTAACATTTCAATGTTCAAAATGTGATCTACTTTGCACAAAAAAAGATGCATCTGTTTTGTATAAATGCTGGAAAAAACAAACATATATGCTTCAGTCTATAGTTCTGCACACTTAGGTAAAAAAATAAAATCGTATTTTCTGCCCTGAACCAGTTGATAATATAGATACTAGTAATAATAGTTTGCTTTGTAAATTCAGCAGTGCATATTTATTTATAAGCACTTATTATTTACTTATTTATTGTAAAATATGAATCTGCAATTTCTCTTCAGAAAATTAAAAACAGCCCAAGAAACTGAGTTAGTGTTAAATAACAATAGCTATATATCCTGACCTTCAGTCTACCACCATGTATAAGCCATTAAACTTTCAAAGCTCTTACAATAGGTATTCTATCAATAACGATTCCCCCTATAGGATCCTCACATTTTACGTCTGACTTTTATATTACTCTTTGGCTGTTCATTTGCCTGACAATCATTGAGTGGAGATTTACCGATCTGTTTATTCTCCATCACGTCTCCATCACTGACCTGCCCTTGTGGTCTTCTCACCTCCGCAGCTTGCTGCCTCCTCAGTGCGACCTGCGCTGCCATGACGCGTTGCCGCTCCACCACCAGCAGGCAGCAGGCACAGCGACAGTCCCTCCAGCGGCAGAAGCGTTTGTGGCCTTTTAAACACGAAACGACGCCGTGGTTCCGACAGCGGGCGCATTTGGGGCTCCGGGTCATCTTGCGTGGTTTCTGCTGATGGCGCTCTGGAGACAGCACCACTTTATTCTCCCCTCTGTCCCCGCGACAGCCGCGCTGCCCAGCGCATCCGTCAGGGCTTGTCACGTCAACAAATTCTTTGGATTTTAGTAGATCAGGTTTTGCTGTGGTCCCCAGCTGCAGGCCTCCTTCCAGCTGAGAGGACATCTATGACTAATAACACCGGAATCCCACTTCTAATCTGTGGTGAACAATGTTGCGGCTGACGTTAAGCAGACTGTTACGCAAACGATGAAAACAGATTTGAACTCAACAGACAACTATGCAAACGTGATTACGGTTGTAACCTAAAATTACTCTAAAAAGATTATTCATTGTCTGCCAAAACGATCTCATGAAAAAGTCAGGAGAGCTGATAAATCACAACTGGTGCTTTTTTACGCACGCCTTTGAAACAGAGAAATAAAACAGTTCAAACTCTGCTGCACTGAAACGTAACACACATACACTGCAACAGGTTGTCCTATATGAAATACATCAGCTTCTATCAGACATAAACTAAAACGATGCATTACAAGTGTGATTCCGGGTTTAGAGATGATGTGCACTACTACTTCTTAGCAAACTAATTCCTATTGAACACCAAGCTGTGCGATGTGGTGTCCTGCCCCAGCCTGTTGCTGCAACATGACAGTGTTTTCAGGTTGGAAACTTTGCAGCCTACCGCCAGACGTTTGAAATGTTAAGCCTCTCTCAGCTGCTCTCTGACGCTGTTTCCAAGTACAAGCGGATAGTAGACCGGGCCACAATGCCGAGCTCCTGGCGCGAGACCCGTGAGCAAAGATTTTGGGGAAGCCCGTTTGCAGCAAAAGCAACTCCCTCTCCCTATAAACCCTTGTACCTGCCCTGCCCTGCCCACCTTCGAAGTTGTTCTCCTCTTTCAACAGATTTGGGATCTTGCCAGACCCACATCTAAAAATCATTCTAGGCGAGAGATCACCATTTCTGTAAAAACAATTTCAAAATAAAGAAAAAATTAAGGCCTACCTCAAAAAAGCATTTAATTCAAATTATTGACAAAATTCGTTAAGAAATTTCAACCATTTACAAATGTTTACAAGGGGAGTGCAACCACCACTACAAGTCTTAATTATTCATCTTTATTATAATAATAATAATAATAATAATAATAATAATAATAATAATAATAATAATAATAATAATAATAATAATAATAATAGTAATAATAATAGTAATAGTAATAGTAATAGTAATAATAGCCTTAGGATGAATAGCCTTGTGGGAAAATGAGAGGCAGACAGAGAGACGGGGGAGAATTATATTTTCATATAACCTCGCAGTCTTCAAACTCAATTATTCAATATACTGTTAAAACATCTAATGCTTTAATGGGTCTCTTGATGTTTCTAGTGACACCCTTTCTGGGCCTAAAACAGAATAATCAAAATCATTAAAATACATAAATATTCCCCTGAAAGCTTTTTTAGGTAAGTGTTTTGAACACCAGTTCACTAAGAGTGAATTATTTTAATCCTCACTTTTTAGAAAATCAATATAATTGTTTACTAATTAAGATTCATTCTGTGATGTAAAATATGCTCTTTATCTCTCTATCTTTATTTACATTTTTTATATTTTATTATTAATACAGGCTGTTATACTTGGACTGTCGTGTGGACAGTCAATTATGCATACATTGAATTTGATTGGAGGTTGGTGACGTGCTTCACTCACCTCCTCAGCAGTGTGCACTTAATGTTAATACAGCACAGTATAGTATTGTGTATAAAAGGGCTGATGTTTCCTTGACCCCAAAAAAACTCTACCATAGACTCCACTGAGATGGTATGAAAAGTGTGCTCCCTACTGGTTCAAACCTGTAATTACACCCAGGGTAGTTCTCCCAGGGTAGAGCCAGTGAGGGCTAAGTCAACTCCATTTTATCCCCACCCAAGGCTTTACAGTCAGAAGACAATCAAGTGATTTGTTTGTCAGATTTCCACAATGTGGTCAAATCATTAAAAACAATATGTGTTACGAATACGAATCTGACAGCAGATGTCTATGTTATCTCGAGGTTTGCCACAGTTTGGCATTACTGATATTAGAACAGGGTATTAGAGTGGTCCAGAGTTATAAACTCTTAGCAAATTCAATATTTCCAGGGTGGTATAATAACACCTGGACAATCTCTGGATGGACCCTTGCAATGAAAACATTAGATATGAATGGAATATGTATTTATTCAACCAGATACAGTAGTATACTGTGTCTTGCCATTGCCAAATAAAATACTGTAGTATATAGATAGAGCAGTGGTCGGGTGCCCATATTCTCCAGCTAACACTTCGACCTGGAGAAGGTACTGAGAGTATTGTACTCCTCCTTGCAGGTGAAAAGCAGCATCCACGCTGACCCCACGAGTATCAAAGGACGTATCAAAGGAAGCAAGGAAGGCAATATCAAAGGAAGCTTCCCCAGGGACTTCAGTACCCACGGGGATTGGTAATAACCAAAGGCCTTCAATTCCAGAATTTTGTTGCAAATGAAAAAAAAAATTAACACATGGTATCTTCCACACAGTTCCACAATTCACCAAGTAGAAGATGAAGTACTTTGTGCAATTTAGAATTTATAAAGGCAGTATATATATATATTTAATAAAATATTTACATAACATTAACATTTAATAATATAACACACTATAATGTGTAAGCAGATATAAGTGTTTATTTGTGCATTTGCGAAGACTCCTCCTGTTGGCACCCTCAGGAAAATGCATAATATATATATATATATATATATATATATATATGTATATATAATATATTAATCACTATAAAACATATGGTAAAACACTGTTGTAATAAAAAATATATAAATTCTCTTTATATTAATAATAATACATTACATTTCATTGGCATAGCTCTTTTCTAGAAACTCAAAGATGCTTATGGGATAAGTTATAATTGTAACACTTACAATATCCATAAAGCTGGACTATAGTGTGTTAGAAACATTTATTAAACCGTTGTTTACTTTTTATAAATGCTAAATGGCAGACCTAAAGTAAAATATCTATGCATAGCTAATACATTATGATTAAAACTACTTGATTATTAAAACAGGAAAAGATTGTCTTTATGTTGTCTTTATGTTTAAACAATTGTGATAGGTAGAAGATGGGATGTTGGTATAGTCTGGGTCAAAATTGCGATCATTTGCGCAAATGTTCCTTTATTCTTGCAGATGTATAATGCTACTGCTAGCTCTGCTACTGAGAGGGAACAGTCATTACATGAGAACAAGATGTCACTTGTCGGAAAAACATAAACACTGGTTATTTAAGGCATTAAAGCAAACAATTTTCTGTGTACAGATGGATGAATTTGTGAGTGGCCACGGTTGCTTGAGTACATAATGGGGTGGGACATGCATGATGTTGTGCAGTATGTCGATGGAACCAGGTAAGTACCCCCCTTATTAATACCAACAGCTCTGCTACTGCCTGCAGTGGAGTGCATCTCTCAAAGCCTTTTGGCTCGCACAAAAATTGACTGTCATCAGCAGTGACATGGTGTTCTGGCATTCCCATCACACGCCATCCTCTTCGCTTCTCTCAGTTTTACGTCCTGCGGTTGTACTGAGAGTTGTGTCCATCTGCTTCTATTTTCGTAGCAGAGATGCAGTTTGACAGACTCCTTGGCTCCCACCATTCGACCTGCCAGAGCGTCCTCCTCTACCTGCCTCTACCTCAACAACTTGTGAAGGAGCTCAGACAAAACACAAAAGGCAGACAACCTGCAAGTCCCACTCAAGGACAAGAGCGCTGCTCCAACTTTATGTAATGTGCTGAAGTTTAGAGAAGGAAAACAGAGGTGCCGGGAGGCGGGGTGCAATTTCAAACAAAATTCCTGAGCTGAATGTCAATGCACTTCAAAGAGGGAAATAAAAAGACACTGGGCTATGTTTCACGGTGCCTTTACACAAAGGCTTTAGCACCTTTATCCACCTACTTCCAAAGAGCAGCAGACACCTTATCAGCATAAGGCAGAGGCCATTAAGCTGACAGTTTTTCCAACGGAGGTTTAACCTGCACCTTAGAGAATATTTGAGTATGTCAAGCCAGTTGAGACAGAACAAACGCTTGCTTAAATAAATACACTTTTAACCTCATCATATTAGACACAATCAGGTTGTTTTGGGGAATCTTTTTAATATGCCTTGCACAGAATTAAAAGTGTAAACAAGAGTGGGGAGTCTCTGCTGATACCATAACATAACATACTTTAACTTGTCCAAATAAGGTTTGTATACAAACATTAAAGGCAGAAAGAGTAGGATTTGTCAGTTTGCCCCTTCTGACCGCTTTGTCCGCTTAGCATATATACGTGCGTTTTTTTGGTGCCGTGTCCACCACTTTTGTAGCTACCTCTTGGATACTTACGATGTGGCACCTGGTCGCTATGTCTTCATAGAGGTCGACGCCCAGAAATGTCCCAAACACAGCAAAATAAGAAAATACAGGCAGAGGCCAGAGTCTCTGCAGAAACACACACCACCACTTCTACTGGGTCATAAGTGAGGATTGAGAGAGATTGTTGTATAATATACATCATTTTTATTTGTTCTATACATAATGTTTGGGATCTTTAGTTACATTATCGTTGGTGTTTTTAGTTTGGTTTTTTAAAGTAAATAAAACTGGATTCTGGATTGGGATAGCAGTATGTCTACACGACCAAGCATCACCGAACCAGAGCGGGTGACAGGACAATGACGAGATGATGTTTTATCTAAGGCACAGAGTGAACCTGATTTATCTTTTTAGATATATGTTTGCACAAGTGTAGACAAGAGCGATGGGAACAGCCTAATGCAATCCGATAGTGAAGCAGAAAATATATCCGGCTAGAGATATTCTGTTTTTTAAGCAACCTGATGAAGATTTGATGTATAAACAGGCTTTCATTGGTTTTGCATTAATGATTAATGTTGTGCTAATGTTAATGCAGGCACTAGTCAGTCAGTACGGTCATGGTAATGGGAATACTATAGCTTTGTTTAGGAATTGGTTGTATTCTGGAAACCCGGTCAAACAGAGAAAATGAAAGAGAGGAGAGAATGAGGAGGACCAGAAGAAGGTTTACAATGAGTCATGTATGAGGAAAGAACAGAGAAGGGTTTTGGCTGCATCTGTGTCTCTGGGTTGGTCTGTGGCTATAGCCGTGACCATAGTTACATTTGCGTCTCCATGATGTGATGCTTGATGACCTGAAGAAAATCCTCCAGGAGCCAGAAGTTGCCCCCTCACGGTCCATTTGAGCCGACACTTTGCGCTGTTGGCTTCAACATCTCCTTCTGCCATTAAGTCCTTTGTTCTTCCTTTGTTCTGTCTTTGTTATTTGTCTTTCTGCTTTTCTTTTTACTTTATTGCTTTCCTTTGTGTCCTTTCTCTTTTAAATTACAGTTAATCTGCAGTAACCACCTATCTATCTTTCATGCTTCTTTGTCATTTTTTGCTGCCACTGAGCCACACTGAATTATAGTAAAAAATAAAATAAAATAATATATATATATATATATATATATATATATATATATATATATATATGATATATAATTGATACAATGCAGAAGAAATGCAAAGTTAATATTTACTCATTCTCACTCAAAGGAAGATTCTTGATTGTCCTTTACAGAAGGGGCTCTAAATTAGAGTTTAATGAGTTTGACAAAGCAAAGCCAATAGCAATCAAACAAATTGAGGATCTATAAATAGAGGATTGTATGTTTGTGATTTTGGGCTGTATGAATAAAAATGACTTGACTTGACACCAAGTATGCTTCAACAGTCAGAGATACAGTTAAGCATCTCTCTTCAAAGCAAAGCACAAATCTGTTTGCATGACTCAATCAAAATGAATCAGTGTGCTGTCAGATGATGTATTCACTGGGTAGCACTGCTGAGGAAATTAATGAAAATGAAATTAATGAAATGTGACAAGTTTGTCATGATCTCATGAACATAAATGAAGACCAATGAGGCGTTGGAAAATAAACGGACCTATGGGAAAATATTTGAAACTCCTAATATGAATTGCCCACCGACAACGCACTCTGAATCCTTCTTTAAGGTGACTTTTCGAATACAAACAAAGCTCCCCCTGGACCATCAATGATCATTGGACGTGCCACATCACACACACTCACAGACCGTGATCAATGTTCTATTTAACATGTCTGGTTTCAGGCCAAATCAATGCAAGACAGGTGATCCCTGACCTACACACAGCAGTTTGTTATCTCTGCTGAATGAATTTAACCCTCCTTTGCAATTATATCTCACCATGATCCTGAAGTCTGCCCAGGGAGCACCCTGAAATTCTTTGTGTCTCTGCGTTGAGTATTGATTTTGTCTGTTTCGGGCTCAGGTTAATGAGAGCTTTTAAATAATGCAGACACAGCAGCACCTTGTACCCGCCCCCTTCTTTTGATGCCCCTCTCTCACTTTTCTCTTTTCTTCTTTCCTCAGCTTCCTACCTCTCTCATTATCATTCCCGTCTTTTCCTATCATCATCTTCTCCTGTAGACAACATCTGAGCATCCACAGGGGCAGGTTGAGGAACGGTACCTCCGCCACACTCCTCTTCCTTCCAATCTCCCCACCTCTGATCCATTGTCTTCCTGACTGGCGTGAGATTCAAAGGCACACCTTACTCCCAGAGATGAGATACCCGTGCTGCAATAACAGCAGAACAAGAGGCTCCCAATTTAGTCGCCTCTACCTCGCGTATCAGATTGGATCTGTTTATACAGGTTTATTGGCTCTTTTGTCTTCCAGGTTGTTTTGGGCTATCTCACTGAAGCTGTGGTTTTATGAATTGGAAGCAATATTCCTTTAGACACAAAGCAAAGCACTCTCTATTGTGTAATTAATATAGTGTAATGATCCTCCAGATGAATCCGCTCTTTTAAACAGTATTTTATAAAACACAGTTGAATAAGTTTTGACTATTTAAAAATAAAGACAGCTTCATTTATTTTGCTTACCTTGCACTTTTCCCCTGAGAGATGTGCACACTTTTGAGGCTAGCGACATAAATATTAAAATTCTCAAAATATTACTCAAATATATTTATCACAAGGTCGGAGAAGTAAAAATAAATGCTCAGTTTTGGCTTAAAATAGCAAGAGGCAAATCTGAATTCCTCAGTACTCGCTGTAAGTCATTTCTAAGTCAGGAACTGACTAAGATTTTGCTTACGGTGGAGGTGATGAGGGCCCTGGCAGATTCAGCAGAGGCCTCTGACAGATGCTTTGCAATGCAAATCACATCATTATGACAAAATGTGAGATTATTCTTGGATGTCTATTGGCACCAGGGAGCTGTAATAAATGGCTTCTAATGTCATATTATTCTGGTGGGGTGCACAAACCATACAAATACACAAACTCTAATAAAGATAATCACTGCTCTGCAGGCTTGGAAAAAATAAAATGAAAACACGGCCCAAAACATCAGTTATTCAAAAACAGATGGACTTCATATATCTCTCTTCTGAAAGTATCTTCAGATACTTGTTAGATCATTTGATCAACATTTGGCTTTAAATTGCTTTTGAAAAGCAAGAAAGCAGGTAGCGGGAAGAGAGAGGCTATGCAGATGAATGGATGCTAATTGTGAGCCTGCTCTTCACATCCTTGTGTTTGTCCTCATGATACATGCGTTGGAGGCAAGCTGCACTACTTTAGTGTCTGCCCTTGCTGCCTCTCTTGGATTGGAAAGTATAGTATGTTTCTGTCTCCGCTCTCTCCTGACTGCCTGTGACAGCTGAGGAAAATGTATGGAGACTAGTCGCTGGAGGTACATTATGGATGCTCTCACGCTTCACTGTTTCTTCCATTAAATCTACTCATGAATCAAATTAGCTTTCTTTCCTCGTCTGTCACTTTTTTTCATGGCCTATCAAAGGCGCTAGCCCCGTACTGTGGGCCCGATAAATGCTATGACGGAATGAATAAATTGAGTTTTACATAAATGGAATAAACAATAATAATAGTAATATTGGAGGGGGGGGCAACCTAATCAGCATCTACTGTGGCTGCTGGAAAACTCATTAGCATACAGAAATATTCTTTTCCACTTTATTGGGTCCTAATTGTTGATTTCTCTGACTGGATGGCTGCCTACCCCTGGATAATGATGCCATACCGTCCACCATATGGAAGAGCCAGTGAGAGAGAGAGAGAGAGAGAGAGAGAGAGAGAGAGAGAGAGAGAGAGAGAGAGAGAGAGAGAGATAGAGAGAGAGAGAGAGAGAGAGCAGGCATTGAAGAAATTAAAACTATAAGCCGTTCATTTACAGCTCCCATCACCATCTTTTTTTTTTGACAGTTGAAAAACAAATGGTATCCTGGCTCCAGTGTGTGAGCAGAAGAGGGGGAGAAGAAATGGAATAAATATGTGTATGACATAGAGGATTGGACATCACAGCTCTTTGAAGACAACTACAGGCGGGACTCATCTGGAGCCGCTCAAATTCTTATAACTTCAAAAGAAATGAAGTAATAAATATGATAGGTGTCAACTGAACCAAAACAATTCTGCATACACTCACACTATAAAGAGAGCCACGGGGGCTTTAATGTATCTTTAATACATATCAGTCTAAAGATGCTCTTTACATCATATCTCCAGTCTCTTTCTTTGTCAATAGAGGTTATGTCCGATGTTTAAATCCAACTGGAATTAAAAAAGTAATTCCTTTATATATAGTCTGGGTAACGTTTTCTCTTGCTTTGCTTTGCTCATGCATCAAACCAACAACATCTCTGACAGTATACTTTTATTTGCAGCTGTTTTGAGATTTGGGAGGTGAATGGGAATATAAATAAATCCCAGGTTTGTTTACTGTCTCATTTTGTTATATATAAAGGTACATGATCCAAATGCCAACAAAAGGCTACCTACTCGTGTTTTTCCCTCATGTTTTTCAAAAATGTGTTTCTAATTATGGGCTTTTCTGAAAGGAATATGGAGTTGAATGAGCAGCCAAAGAGGAGCTTCAGTGGAAGGGGGTAATTCTGCAGAGACTACACATCTGATTCTCCTCTGCACAGGTAACCTAACAGCAGAGGTCAGCAACAAGGTCATTATCCCATCATCTGCTCACCAACAAGCAGCATTCAACAAGTGTTCCAAATTAAATGTCAAAGTACGTCATTTGTAACTTCCCAAGAACGTCATATAGATCTGACGCTGCATTTGTCTGTGCCTAATCAAACAGTTAATATGTTTTATGATGTGACAACACTCTGGTTAGGGTTTGGTTTGGTTCAGGCACAAAGTCAAGGATTAGGGGTCATGCTCATAGGTAAAAGACACCAACGTTGACTGTTGGAAATAGGAAACAAACAGCGGCATGTTTAAAGTCCAATGTTTTGTTCACTCAAACATCCAGCCTGATCTCCTTCCATTGTGGACTCACCTGACGTCCAAATATGGTCCAGTCATAATTACAATGACCACTAGAGGTCTTTGTCTCTTAAATTTAAACTAATGTTAATTTGGGAGACTTGTGTCATTTTACTTAGAAGGGCAGTCCCTCTATATTATAGATGTCGCACCTTGCAGATATGTTTTTCCCAGGTGGTAAATGTACAGTAACAATTAAAACCTATTTGTTCTGAGTTCTTACAGTTTTTTACAATTGCTAAAACACATTTCTTGAAACCTTCACCCATTTTCTCAAAACTTTAAACACAAAACACAAAACTACATTCACAAAACCACAGACTACACTGGCACACATTTTTCTAGTCAAAATAGAAAAACCTACAGAGCATTCATTAATAATAATAATAATAATAATAATAATAATAATAATAATAATAATAATAATAATAACAATAAGATTTATTTGTATAGCACCTTTCAAACAAGAATTGCAGCCCAAAGTGCTTCACAGCAAAAACATAACAATTAGTACAAGATTAGACCAAATAAGCATTTACAGTACAATAATCACAGTGTAGATTAAAACATTAAAAATAGTATAAAATAGCTAAATTAAAATAGTATAAAATAGAAGAATTAAAATAGTATAAAATAGAAGAATTAAAATAGTATAAAATAGCATAATTAAAATAGTATAAAATAGCATAATTAAAATAGTATAAAATAGCTAAATTAAAATAGTATAAAATAGAATAATTAAAATAGTATAAAATAGAATAATTAAAATAGTATAAAATAGCATTGGAGATCATGCCTCTCATGCATCTGTGCCGTACTTAACGACCCTCCTGCCGGGAAACCACATTCATCACACCATTAGACACTACATAACATTTTTTTAAACACTGCATCCAGTGCATGTAGTTTGATTTAGTTTGATTGTAAATCAACACATTTTTGCAAAACTAAACAAAAGTACAATTATCCCAACTTGTACAAATAATAAAGAAAAAGAAAGAAAACATCATAGGTAAATGAAAAGCACATTACAGGTAAATGAAAAGCACATTACAAAACCAACTGCAAAAAACGTCAACGTACGATTCATTCTGCCTCAGCAGCAGAGGGCAGGCTTGACAAGCATCAACGCCTATGTCACCAGAGGCCAATGCCATTGCCTGTAGGAGGTTTACCCTGGTGTAGGGGTTCCGGTCTCAAAATAACTCCTCTATTGGGCTGTATGGTGGAAGGCCTGTTGAACCATTCACATATGCGGACTGCACGGTGAAAGCTGACATTGTCCCAAACTACAACATAAATAGGATGCCCAGCCTGATGAGGAACCTGCTGCTCACGATCAATCAGAAAATCCCAAAGACCACTCAGATATGTGAGAAGAATGCCCTTACGATGGTGGCCACAGAGAACCTACTCAAATGTGGTTACACTCTTTGTCCTGCTTCCCTCATTGTCAAGCCATGAAGTCTATGACCGTTGCCCGAATTGCATCTGAAATGATGGTTCTGGTTCGGCCTTGATATCTTCCTCTTGGCCCATCACCTCTTACTTGTACTGTTCCTCCTCTTCTTCCACCTCTTCCTCCTCTGCCTCTCGAAATGTTTTCATCCATTGTCGTTATTCACTCTGAACTTGCTCGTGTAGTGTGTTAAATCGGTTGATCACATCATTAGAAACAAGTGTGTACAATGTTGAGTCGTTGTGTTTAAACGATGACCACTGTGTTGTGTTCAACTTTTGCTGCCTGTGTTTAGCATTTTGCAACACATGTGCATCACAGTGGGAATTGTGTTTTATAGTAAAGGAGAATGTGTTTAGAGTTTTGCAAATAGTGTCTAACTACTTGAACTTGTTTAGGGTTTTGCTAAAAGAGTGGTTGATTCACGTAATATTAATTAGCCTACATATCAAAATAAATCCTATAGAAGAGGCCTGTCCAACCAGGTAACATGACACATCCGATTCCTCTATCATTGGCAGATCTGGATAAACAAAAAAACAAAAAAACAGAAAACAGCAGCACATATTTGAACATTATCAGATGAAGGCAATGATTGAGGAATACTAATGCACTTGCTATCTGCCACTGATAACTGCTTTTACTCCCCTCACTTCTGCACTCTTCTCCTTTCACAGTGTGCCCCGCCTAGCAGTCAAACCATTACCTGGGGTGCTTGGCTTTGCAGCTGCATGAGGGCTTTTGATGGATCTTGGTTTCAAAGACAAAATCTCTTGCTAAGTGGGGGACAGTGTGAGATGATCCAGATACTGGCAAATATAGGGAAAATAATGATTTCATCACAATTTCATAATGTTTGAAGTAGTTAAGGTTGAGCTTTATTGATCTTTCAAGACTCTTAAACTGACTTAAAGGTGAATACTTCAATCATAAGAAGAGATCTTTGATGCTAAACTTTCTCAACAGCTAATTCACCCAGACGTAGATAGATTTTTAGGATGCCTATTGTAAACATTCATGTCCCCATGAGTTATTTAATGCAGGGGAGATAGTTGAATAATGTATTCATAATTTAAGTCAGTATTTATTTATGATACAGAATAATTTGGCAGTAATCCTGCTCACAGTTTTGACTTTTAATAATTAAATGACTGTGCAGCCATGCAGGTGCATTGATGTGGATAATAAACTGGATCACAGCCTGCATTAAAGCCGAGACACTGAATTCTTGCAATTTTGCAGCCCAACCTCACCTCTGACCTGCTCAAAGAAGGGATGGGTTAACTGAAATGTTCCCACAAGCAGTAATAGATCAAATGACACATTTAAAGTCATTTTATTCAAATGAAGTCGCAAACAGCCGAGCTGCTGCTGCAGAGTGAGTCTTTACTGATTGAAATATCCCGGCTCTGAGCCAAGTCAAACAGTAGAGAATTATTGCACCTGTGTACGTCTGCTAATCTATCATACAGACATTAGCATTTAAATAAAGTTCCACAGCTCTGTGGAGAGAGATATTATAGTTGATAGATGTGGCTTATTCTATCAGGAACACAGCAGGAAGGGTGGGCCACTCATCAGGAGAGACATGGCCGGCTATTATTAGTGACAGGTTATGTCAGTTTGTGTGTATGAGGACATGCAGGTGTGTAGTGCATTATGTTGCATAGTAATACTGATTGTTTACAGTAACACTTCTTCATCATCGAGACATTAGCATACCAATGGACAACGGACACGGGGAAGGTACAATGGCACAATGCGTTACTTTAACCATCCCTATTTAGGATTTATAAGCAGTATATAAACACTTAATAAATGTATTATAATTAGGGGGATAATCTTACCTTCACAAAATAACCTAGATATTGCTACTGATGGACAGTAAACAACTAAGGCAGCTGCCTAAGCCTCAGCATTTGATCTAAAGTAGATCCTAAAATTATCACCCTATGTATCACATCGAAATTTAAACCCTTAGTTATAACACACTATAATGCAGTTTTACGTATATTTAAGGACATTCTTTTTAATGTTTATTAATGTATTTGCCATTTATAAAATGTGTCCTTTTACATGATTATAGCTATTTTATAATATAGTATTACACAATAATAAATCGAGCAGAAACATAGTCTTTACAGCAGGAGTTATAGTTGTTGATAATACATTCTGAAATACTTCACTATGTCCTTACATATGCTTACAACTACAAAATAATGTGTGAGAAACCATTTATCAGTTGTTTATTTACAGTTTATAAATACTAGATGGACGGATTAAACTAAAGTGTTACTCAGACATCCTTACGTTTACTTTTGGATTCTGTTTTGTAAATTTTACCGTGCTTGTGTGTGAAACTGTGCATACATCTATAAGCTAACAGATTGTTAAATGTGTAAGTAATAAAGTATTTATGTGCTACTGTTGCCTCAGCAAAGATATTGGACCAACTGATAAATTGTCTTGATCCCATCGCAGGCTTTCTTTTTCATCTTTAGTGTGCAAAGGGAAAGTAAAGAACAAAAAGCAATGAAAATAAGGCAAGAGCTATAACATTGAGAAAGTGGTGGAGTAGGGCAAATCTACAGGGAGAGAAAATGATAAGATGAAGGATCTTGAGGCTGATGCTGGTGGTTGAACTGCTCAATGTGGAGGCTGTAATGGCCTGCTAATAACTTGGACGAAGTTGCCGGTGCTGAAATATGTAAGACAAGAACTGCAGTCCACTCAAAGCATTAGAAAGACTTTTAGGAGGGAACAACAGGGTGAGAATGTAATGAGGAATGGTGAAGGATAATTACTGTGAATTGATGGTGAGAGGTAAAACAGATGCATGGAGATGTTAGAGGAATTGTAGGCAGATGGGTTAAAGAGGCACAGATGAGGAGAAGACTTTGGTAATATAGCAGTGGCTGGTGCAGATGAAGTGATAGTGTAACTGGTAAAAATGATAATGAGAAATATTATTATATATCCCTTTAAATGGATTGAGATTGTGTCATATTAAATATGGCTAATTCAGTTAATGTGGAATATCATATTAATGGCAAATTCCTACTTCTTCACAAGCAGATCAGTTTACTGGTTTATTCATGAAGAGCAACACGCAGCCGGTGAACACATAGTATATTGTACTCTCTGGCTCTGGAGGAAGCTTTCTTAAATCTGAGAAAATCCATTGGGATTTTACAGGTTTGGGTTTGAAGACGACACATTTTTAATTTAAAGGGCCTGAAAACCTATTTTCCACATCACATTCTTACTTTGAGCAGTGGGCTCCTAAAGGAAGCCACAGTTAGAACACTTTGGTTATTTCAATCATACTTTAGCCCAATTTGAATCAAAATCTGATGACTTTTGTTTGATTGGATTTGTTCAATTGAAATGTGCTTGCTGTTTTTCAGGGTCTTTCTGCACAGAAGATAATTATACGAAGTCGGGATATCCAGTTTATTACTGCAGAGACATGTTTTACAAGTCCCCAACCTAATTTTAAAGCAAAAGCAATAAGCATAAAGCGATAATATAGACTTATATTGTGACATATTGGTCCATGAGTTATCGCATTTTAATTATAGGACATTATCCTAGATTTTCTTTTTTTTAACTAAATGTTCTAATACAAATTACATTCATTGTTATGTATTAATATATAGCATGTGCAAAGCATATATTTGGTATTATAAGTATTCAAATATTGACATCATATTATGAGTTGTCACAGTGGATAGAAGAGGGATGGTTTGAGGTGTCAGAGAGCATAAAAGGAGACAGCGATGGTATGTCAGGGACAAGAGGACGGGATAAGAGAATATGACTCTGTGTAGCGGGCTGCATGTTAGTACAAGGTGACTTATTTTCCACTTTGGTGGTAAGTCATGTCATCAACACACCACCCCTGCAGGCATGATCTAACACACACACAAAGTCCAAACATACACACAATACAATACTACTAAAAGTCTTAAAGGCTTAAACGCTACGTCACTGGAAAAGGAAAGAAAAATGAGTCGTTTACAAGAAAGCTATTATTTCAGTGCTGAGCGTGAGATTGCCTCTGACTGTGATCTATGAGACAAAGTCCTGACTCTCTTACTTTGAGATGTGATATCCCCGGGAACATTTATGACCAGCAGTGTGCTGTCACTCGTATAGTGGAACAGTTGTTGCCTTGTAATGGCTGTACTTCTAACGGAAGCCTTCAGTGTACTCATATTTTATCTACATATTTTACATATTTATATGCTTTTTTTTTTTTGTCCTGAAGATTTGTGAGTTTCTACCAATCTGTTTCTTTAGCTGTCTCCATGTACTAAGGCAAACTGTAGTACACAAATATTTATTATGTTTATCATGATGGTAATAGAGACAAGTCAGCGTCAAAGATAACACATCCAATTAGATTAAATGTAACCCTGATGGTCATGACAATAAGAAAGCTGTGACATCACAGGCATGTCATTACCATGTCAGCAAAACCGTGTTACTAAGCAACCAGAAGTGTTTTGAGCAAATCGAGGAGTTTTGAGGTTTAAGAGAAAAACTGTTATAGTCACAATCTGATCCCTTGGCCCAGCACTTGTGTCAGCACTAGCATCTGTCTCAGTAGAAAGGTTGCATTGTGTCCTCATCCCCTGTTAGGAGAAGGACTTTGGGTTCAGCAGCAGAGAGCTGAGTTGTGAGAATAGTTGTCACAGCAGACAGAGCACCCACAGATATTATATTAGATGCAATAATGTTTTAAATAAACAAAGTAAGAGGTGCAACTATCAGAGCCATCTGAAGCAGAGAAGTAAAGAGAAGATAGTGCACGATTACACTTTCTCAAATATGTTTGTGTGTTTGCATCCCTGTTGCTGCTCTTTTTTATTTTCCATACATGGTGCACCAATTAAAACAGGCATCATCCTTTTCCTATTTATAAAGTCCAAATCTGCTCTCTCCAAACCAGTCCTGCTGACAACCCAAACATTTTTGCTGGGCCACTTCAGGCAGGCCAATGGCCGAGGCCGATCCATGCAGTAAAATGTTTAAAAAACAGACTATAAATGGATTGCTCTTTCATAGCTCTTTTATTTATAGACATGTACAATATGCCTCTTGATGACGACAGAGCTAGCATGAAAGACGCTGTCCTAACCATCAGATGCAGTTAGGGTTTGTTGGAGGAGTACGCTAACCCTGCGCTTAATGGACGATACCACTATAGCCAAAACTGTTCTCACTTCCAATGCGTTAAATACCGAAGCTTGGTCAGTGCTCCTCAGAATCTGATACCGACCCTTTCTGTATGTGACGCACCCAGTTTTCAACTAACTCCAATGTAAACACACCCGGAAGTCTGCGCTGGGTGGACGGGAGGGGACGGGAGGGGACTGTGGCAGGGTCAAACAAACGCAGGACTTTCTCCTGAGAGACCGTGTTCGTGTTCGTGTCCGTTGTGAAACTAAAACTAAAAGTCAATGTTAATATTTATTTTGTCACTTCAGTCCTTAGTCAAGTGACTTGTTCATCACTGAAGTTAACGCGTCAACCAAGATCTTTTCTTAACCATAACCAAGTAGTTTGTTGCCTGAACTTCCTGTGAAGACAGAAGTTTATTTAAAATGACACGACGCATGTAACAAGTGGAAATTGACACACTGTCCCTGACAATCTAAAACTGATGCTAAAGGGGTACCTAGAGCTTCATAGAGTTGGGTGTGAGAATGTGTTGCTATACCACAGTCACCCCCACACATACCAATTATAAAAAATATAAGGTAACATAACAATATAAGATTTCATAACTATTGAGACACTGGTCTTACAAACTATTTAAATGTCTCCGCCTCTGTGTGTGTGTTTGTGTGTGTTTGTGTGTGTGCGTGTGTGTGTGTGTGTGTGCGTATGTGTGTGTGTGTGTGTGTGTGTGTGCGTATGTGTGTGTGTGTGTGTGTGTGTGCGTATGTGTGTGTGTGTGTGTGTGTGTGCGTGCGTGTGTGTTTTTTGACTGGAAGCCTGCAGAAAAAAATCTTAATTTGACCAGTTAGCTGTGAATGCACTTATTGCTCCGCCTCATCCCCTCCCTAAATCCATTTAGTTTTAGATTGATTCATTCGACTTTATGTTATGAGGGTGCACCCAACACAGCCAGTCATTGTTAAACGTCTAAATAAACATGTGTTATTGTGGGGGTGACAGTGATTTTGCAGTTTGGAGGCCACGATGGAAGAATGAGGTGACATTATTTGATAGGCAGACAGGGAGCTATGGGGGTGGATGCTTTTGTTGCAGTTGACAAATCAGAAAAAAATTGCATAGGGCACATTTGCATCTGCAGGCATCTGCCACACTCTGACGACAGCATAATTCACATATGTGCACACACAGTCACACACAACTCGACGTGTTTAACCACACACACACACAAAACATGCCCAAAGTCAATTTGCTCCCTCAGTTTGTTCACTTCCTCCTCTTTTTACTCCTCCTTTCATCTTTCCCTTACTACCTTCTACAACAACAGCAACCTAGAATGGGATGAGTATGAGGGTGTAGCCAGTTTAACAAGGCAATAATAATGGAGTCCACTCAGGGCTGTCTGACACCATTGTTATTAGCCCCCTCCTCTCAATTACCAGCCACTAGTCACTGGGGTGCATACGCTTTGACAAACTGACACACACACACACACATGCATATTCACTCAAGCGGGCACAAATGCAAACGAGACACAAGAAGATGAGAAAATTTCAAACTGGGAAATTGCAATTGGAGGGTAATCGCTGTCCAACAAAGTCAAATGTGACAACAAAACCTCAACCTTCACTGTGGCCGCTGAGTGTTATCCAGTACCGGCTGGCAGCGTATATGGGAAATTATGCAAATTAGGTTCAGGCGGCATTTCCAGATGACTGACAGGCTCCCTAACTGGCAATTAGCATGTGTTGGTTTCTCATTGGCCAGAACCGTGTGACTGTCTGGTGACAAGTGAAATGGATATCCCTTCCTGGCTCTCAGGCATTTATTCACAGCTCTGTGTTTGCCCCCCTCTCTCTCCCCACCTCCTCAGTCTTCTACCTCTGTCATTCTTCTGTCTCTTTCTTTTCACACTTTTGTTTTTTACATCTTCTTCTCACTCCTTCAAAAAAAAAAAACAGCTGAAAACAGGACAAACTAAGTTTACCTTCAGGAAACAGCCAATAACAATAAAAATGATTTCTGTTCAAACCCAAGGTTATAGTCTTAGAGTTGAAAAAGCTTCTCCACAGCCGCAGAATCAAGTCAAGCAGAACTTTATTTTTCACCAGAGGGGCAATTGGTTAAGCAACAGTGAAAACAATAATAACACAAGGACCAAAACACACACACAGGGAAATTAAATACACCATATAATAAAAAGTAAAAACATAGAGGACGTAAGTGAAAAATAATTTTAAGCCAATTTCAAGGTTTAGGCGGTCAAGCTGAACAGAAAAACCTTTCTGTTGAGTACCTGTGATGCTGCTATAGATTTTGATCACCTATGTTAAGGCACTATGCAACCTTTTTAACAGATTAAGTAGTAAACTCGCTCTCATGAATAGTTAACTGAGCTGACTGTGTACATTACTTTAATCTGTATGATTCCTCCTTAAAGATCTGGGTTTTCTTCCATCATATTAATCATCAATTACATGTTGGCCCATCACAAAATTGCAATTTCTTTCAGTAACATACATAAAGGAATGCAGTCTAATAAAACACAAGTTGATTCAGCTTTATGGTCATGTTAGGAGCTGTAGTTTGTCTTGTGGTTTAACTGCATTGTGTTACAGAAAGATATTATGCTAATATTGTGTTTACCCATTGGATATCAATTAAAAACCCACTCAATGGCTTGAAGTTAAATGCAGAGAATGTATATATTACAGCAAAATCTTCACCCTAGGCTTAAATCAATATAACATTTTCAGAAACAAATACAATTTGACTCATATACATTGCAACAGCATGTAAATGCAGGCTCCTGAAGGCCTAAACATTCTCTCAGAGCTTAGAGGGCAACCTGTGTAAGATATGTTTCCTTATAGTGTCCTATAGTTTACTATCATATACATGAATACATTATTCATCACAACATGAACAAGTCAAGGGGGAAGGAGGAGAGAGAGAGAGAATATAGTGAAACAAGCAGGAAAGAAGTGTGTGAGGAGCAGCAGGAGACACATAGAGAACAATGTCTTGCTTAGGATCCCTTTAGATGTGTTGCCTTCTCAGCTATGAACACTTTATCCAGGATTAAACCTGATACGGAACAATGGATTTTATCAATGCAATCTAACAAGTCCAAAAATCCTGTTTTTAGTAAGCAAGCCTAATAATTAATTTAGCGTGAGTAAACATTGATTGTTATAGCTGTGCTCGCAGTAGTTTGTTGGGAGTGTGCTGCTGCTGCTGCGAGCAAACATCTTTATCAGAGGAACAACACGATATGCTCTGTGGCCATCATCGTCCTCATCTGTCTTCATGACAATGGAGCAGATTCCATACAGCTACAGCCCCAGGGTGGATTGCAACACACTGAATCTGCACTGCTGCCTGTTGTCAAGTAGAAAATCGAAATTAGCATAATTAGTAATAATCTGGATGAAAGTCACATCCAGCGGAAGTGAAGCACCTCTTTTATGTTAGTAACTTTCTACAGAAAAAGCCCAGTGCATGAGTATTACTACACTAACCGGAGTGTAAATTGTCTCGTGATATTACTGAGCATTCAGTTTATCAACATGTTTAAGTGTTCACTTTACACACCAGCATTAATGCAAATTGAAATATTAGCAGATAAGTGTTTCATGAATAACTTGAAAGGCATCTTAATTACATCTACCACAGAAAGAAGGAAGCAGGAAAATAAGATGTTTGAAACACGTTTCACTCTTTGATTCTCTTTGATTCTGCAAAGCATCTTCATTTCTCTCTCTCTGTAAACCTTCATGTTTCTTTCTGTTGCACAACTATGCAATGTGCAGTGCATGCATATCACTTGTGCAGTGGAAGCTGTTTTCATTGTTGGTTTCCAACTGCCTTCTAAGAAGGTAAGAAGTAGGAATTTCACACAAAGACTGTGTGCTTAAATTCCCTTTTATATCAAATCTGCTGAATCTCCTTGGGCGTTTTAGTCAAATCCCCCCAACAGCAAGATCAAACATTTGGGTTTATATGCAATTCCAGGCCCACTGCCCTGTGTCTGAGCCCGCACCCTGCCATATCCTTTCAGTTTCACACTCCGCCTTATAGTATCCGTCCATGGAAATGACCGTGTCATGGTGGTAATATGTGGGTTTAGTTCTTATTATGTTTGAGAAACCATTGCAAGTTATGTTAGCAACTTCCTCACAACCACAAGTCAGTTTTCTATTTAACAGTATAAAATTACAGCAAATCCTATTTCCTCAATCAATAGACTAAATATGTCAGCTAAATCTGTGGGTTTTCCAGAGTAGCGTGGACACTGTTTCTGGAAAGAGACATTGATCATGAGCTTCTTAAATGTTTCAATACTGCAAGCATCACATATGAAATTCCATTTTCCTCCATTGTATTGGTGAAGGGAGGATTATGTGGGATCTCAAAGCCTGGGTAAATGAAATCAAAACTAGCATAGATACTGTTAAAGGTAAGTGAGAAAAACTGTCCCTTAAATCATGACTCGATAATGCTTGGCTATATACATTTTCATATTGTTTGTAGCGCATAGATTATATTACTTTTCGAATGTTTTGTCCACATATTGCCTTTATTCCTGCCAGTAAATTGAGTTTGAACTTGAATATGTTAGACGAAGAACACAAATAAGAGAGAGAGTGACCGTAGTGTCTGACACAGACAGAGACACACAGAGAGTGCTGATGTGCACAGAGATTGGCGAAAGCAAAGAATGATTTAGGACTTGAGGTTGAGGTTAGAGATGGACCTGTGGCACTGGTGCACACGTAACTGAGAGGGCAGTGCTGGAGCAGATGGAGAAATAAAATGAGATAGAGAAAATCAATCGTATCAGACTGTAGCGGTGGTCATGTCATTTCAAATAAGGATCATATAGGGTCTCTGCAACGCCAAGGGCCTCTTTCTCTTTATTTCTGGTTAGTTATGTGCCTTACTCCATCTTTCCTTTATATTCACACAGATATATAAAATATGTGGCAAAACCTCTGATCTCTTACATACTCCAAAGGGAGATTGAAAAAGATGAGTTAATGGTATTTCTATTACTTAGACAGGAGAACAGGGTTGTCAAAAGAATATATATCTTATCACTTTCCATAAAGCTCAGCAAAGATAACTTCATTACTTCTTGTCTTTTATCACCTTTTAACCCTTTTTAGTGCCGCATTGATGATTGTGTTCAAAGGGAAAGAGGAAATTGATTTATTAATCGTATAAAAGTTTGGAGGTTTTCAGGTGACTTTAAAGGATAAAATAAATCCCGCAGCAGTCTTGTACCCCGCTCTTCCTCTTAACTTACATTTTTTATATTATCTGACTACATGTGTTGCCTCTGTCGCTGCCGGGTCTTCCTTGAAAAAGCAATCCTTGATCTTCGTGAAACTAGACATGTACATGTATCCATGTAAGCTACAAAAACAAAAACCACACAAAGACACACAACATGAAACACATGAGCAACAACATATTTGTATTCTAAGACAATATTTGATTGCTTCAAGATACCTAGCCATTTATTAAATATAAATGGCTGTTGTGTTCATGACCCTAAATTTCATTTTATCAAATGGATGGCTTTTCTCTACCCACCTAGATTCTCCACAACACTGCTATAACACACTACACCTAGGATGTGTTATTTTCATTGGAAAGCAGAAAGCGAAAACGGAAACAGAAAAGAATAATAGTCTCATCTAATGTTGCACATTATATCTTTTTCATGTCTGTTTTGATCAATCGTAGAGTATATCCCATTGTAGTCATGATTATTTTTTGCTGCGCTCAGCAACATCCAAACTAAATAATACTAAGCTATCCAACCTAAGATTCTGAATATGGGTGATGAATGGTTTTAATTGTTTTTAAAACATCTGTCAGTGGAGCCCTTCAAAGTAAATATGATCCTCTCTAACTGCACAAGAAGCATCAGATCTCTTATCCGCTGAATGTAGTCGGGTGGCGTTTCATCTCTCCACTTTAGTACAATCGGCCTGAAGCAAAGGAAAAAGCATTTCATTTAAACTGTGGAACATTGGTTTCTTTTATTTCAAATATTGCTTTCAGTGGAGATGGATTTAGATGAGTCCCCGAAAATACTTCTGTTCCAGATAATGTGGATGTGTTCCCTTGTTTGATTGTTGCACCTGTAACCCATTAGGCTCAAGTTATGATATAAAATTTGTCAAGGTCCTTCTTGGAAAAGTAGAGGCAATTAGGTCAGAGTCTTGCACAAATGGCTAAGGAGATAACATCATATAGTCCCAAGTGTCCTAATAATCCATCTTGAGTTTAAGTGACAATAAATAATAGTAACAGACAATAAAGACATGGAATCACTTTATCTGAATTCTTGCACCTTTCTATTGTGTGTCTATACAGTAAGAATGCCATTTAAAGTAGCATTAAGTGAAGGACGTACATTTCTAATCTGTAAACATCTGTGTGCAGGCAGGATTTCTGTTGAACTGAAGTGTAACTTCCGTATTTTAAGCACAATGTTGCAGTAATATTGGGAAAAGAGGGGGATATTGATAGAAGCTCGATTTCTTTTTCTCCTAAACTGTACCTTTTTTCCTTTCATATGTTGACATTTTCACACGTCGAAAGGAGAAAAGATAATGAAAAGCATTTCATTTTGATTGCTGTTGAAAGTTAGAAATATCCATTGCTTCAAATAGCTTTGCAAAAACCCTCAAATTCTTGTCATTTCATTGCAGCATTCATTTAGAAAAATAAAACACCCAATGTGATAAAGAGACTTGCGAAAAAGGAGCTCAAAGAATCAAAAGACATGTAGTGAGAAGTCATCTGTGTATCAGTGGGATCAGGGATAAGGAGCAGCCTTGCCATGTTTTGCAGTGGAATATAGGAAATAGTTAGTTTTGTCATTATTGGTTTGCACCAGGGCAATGAGGAAATTTAAACTGAAATATATTGTTACCTTTCCAGATTTAGCAAAGGGCATAGAATAACTAGTCCCACCCACATGGAACAATAATATAATATGAACAGGTTTGTAATGATGGGAAGAAGACACTCGACAACAACAAAACTGGCCATGAGTAGGACTGGTGTATGTGTGTTTGCTGGGGTTGTGTGTTTAGGAGACAGTTAAAACTGTGCTTGCATGTACATACTCTGTTATCAGGTCTATATGGTTCTGAGGCATGACATTTCAGTGTTCAGGTATTTTTAGATGAAACATGTTTTTCATCCTGCTACACAGTAGAGCACAAACGAGCGAACAATGTAGGAGGTTTCTCTGGGAGAGCTTGGAAGTTACTTTTCTTCTTCTGCCACACATACACACACTCACACACGGATAATTACTGTTACACCACAACGACACATGTGATAGGATGAATAGGCAGTAGAAAAAAGAGCAATAAAAAGGAAAAGGAAGTGATGATGAATCCTATCATGGGAAGTGAGAGTTGGGCAACAGAAGGAAAACAAATTGTATAGAATTGGAGGAAAGTGTAGGCTTGTAAGTGTGTGTGTGTGTGTGTGTGTGTGTGTGTGTGTGTGTGTGTGTGTGTATGTGTGTGTATGTAATTGGTTGCACAAGGTGTGGCGTGCGTGCATGTGACATTAGGGGTCATCCCAATCCGTCTGAGGCTCAGTTAAATGTCACTCGTTGACGAGTGCAGACACTGCCAACGTGTCCTTTGTGGCTGTCACTCTGATGTGACATGCAAAGATCGCAATCTTGTTTACTCATCGACCTATACCTGCCCAGCAGTGTGTATGTATGTGAGTGAGTCTGCTTTTTTCCCCACACGCCCACTCACAGTGCTGTGAAGTCAACAAAATAAATAAATGAAAAACAGCAACAACAAAAAAATCATACAGCTAATTCTGCCTGCTGTCATAGAATGCTATCAAAGCCTCTGAACAATGTGTGCAGCTTCTCTGAAGCGAAAGGCGTCACATTCCCTCTGTATAAAGAATGACACTTGGGCATTTCATATGCGAACACATACAAACAGTTTGCTGCAGGGGATAGCAAAGATGTGACAAGGTCATCATGCTAACCTCAGGGCCCAACTACATATGTCAGTCACACACTCATGCTGTCAAGATCAACACAATCATTTACTGCGAAAAAGGGGTCACACAAGCTAACGATGCCAAATGTGTCAGCTTGAGTCAGTATGTATATGTGTGTGTGTGTGTGTGTGTGTGTGTGTGTGTGTGTGTGTGTGTGTGTGTGTGTGTGTGTGTGTGTGTGTGTGTGTGCGTGTGTGTGTGTGTGCGTATGCGTGTGTGTGCGTGTGTGTGTGTGACAGAGAAAACCCTTTATTAGTCCAACAACTTGGACATTTGTAGTGATACAGCAGCAAAGTGACAATGCAACAACAAAAGGAAGTACTAAAGTATAATAAGTAAACCTTTTAAAAACTAAAACTAACCATATTGGACAGACTGAACATTGAAGTAAAATATGTCAAATATAGAGTATGATAATTATTGTGTTCTCCACAATAATCTTACAACCTGCTATCACGTGTCTTCTGTTGGAACTGCTGTGTCACAAGTCACAAGCACAACAGGATGTTTTAAAGAAATCTTTATGTATCAAATATTGTTTTGAACATTGTGCTCTAAAACAGAAAAGATGGTTCCCTGAACAAAATGACACTGGTCCTCTGTTAAATGTTTTGGAGCGACAAGGTCATCACTCTTATAAATGAATACAGATAAAAACAATCGTTGTGTGATGTGACAAGGTTTGACAGAAGACAATGCTTTGTGTTTGATCAGTTTTTTTCTTTTCGTAAAGATAATATAATAGAAATGTAATTATAATTAAAGCGTAGATAAAGTACATTTCTTGATAATCCCGCTGTCCCTGATATTAGTGCATGCAGCCAAGTTACTTCTGATTTGCAAGGTAAAGCATTATTTATTCTCAATTAAATGTGGCCACGATTATTTTTGTAATATTCGTATCACAGAGAAATGTTTAAATACTGTTAACATTAAAGTTAAGCTATCCAGTTTTGAAAGAAACAAATGAAGTCTATGTATATGGAAGATTCCTCTTTTATAGGTCTTGACAATTTCTTTACTAAAATTTAAAAAGCAAATTTTCAGTAATTAAGTATTATTCAGTAGTTAAATGACCATACAAGTATATTTAATATTTTATTTGTATTTCTTTCTTTTTAAATGACCAGAAACAGAAGTCCACACAGAACGATAGTGCCCTGTAAGCAATGTAGGCTTATAAGTGTGTGTGTGTGTGTGTGTGTGTGTGTGTGTGTGTGTGTGTGTGTGTGTGTGTGTGTGTGTGTGTGTGTGTGTGTGCGTGTGTGTGTGTGAGATAGAAAGAGAGAGATGGCCATTCACCAATGTGACCTCCATAGCTTTTATTTTTTGCTGCTGAATGAACCAATGAACGGAAGTGACTAAAGCAGAATTGTTCCATATACTGTCAATCTTTTAGGTTGATTAGGTTGGACACATATATGTCTAACATCTGTGTCCTTGATAATGCATTTCTTTTAACCTGGTGAACACTGTCATGTTTTGAGAAGTCATCTGACTCAAAGCAGAAAGGAAAGATAGTCACACAGCCTCTGAAGTTGTCAGGGTCGTCCCTATGTGTCATCAATAAATATTTATGTTTGTGAATAAACACCCAGCAGTGTCCTGTTTCACATGGGATGTTTGTCTGTACTTTTCTGCCCTGTCTCTCAACAGACTTCCCTTTGCAAGCAACCATGTCTCTGACAAAATTACATTCCCATACAACTAAACTGCATTCTCAATTATGTTTCGAGGGAAATATAGTTTCTCCCAAATTACGGTTGCAGTTTTAAACACGTGGTTAAAGTTGTCAATTGAATTTATTTTACAAACAAACAAAAATGCAACAAAAACTACTTGGTTAGGTTTAGTAAAACATCATGGTCTGTCTTAAAATAAGTATATTAGTTCCATTTTGAACTAACAGCCATGAATTAAAGCCATGTGAGCATTGACCTTTGGTTTTTGGGACACGGACAGCAGTGTCCCGGGGGACTGCGCATTGTTCAGAAGGTCAATTGCTACAAATCTCCAATAGTAGAAAAAATGTCCCATTGTACCGAAAGTCCATTTGTCCAACATGCTGTTACCCCTGAAAACAAACGGCCATTTTCCCAAAGGCCTAAGTTTATTTGACCCACCCATCCGCCCTGACGTCCACCGTATGAAGACTTCCGCTGACTATGATTCGAAACATATTTGTGATACGACAAAAACAAATGTAATCCGGGAGTAAATACGCTTCCCTCGAAAAGGTAATTGACAACGCAGGAATGTTATTTTTAGGAGGTTGGGGTGGACGGATGGGCCAACAACACAGTCGACCGCTGTTCGTTTTCTGTTTCCTACCGACAGTTAATGTTAGTTTCTTTTCACTATGACCACCATCATTCCCTCACCATAAACAAAAGGTTATTATTGTAACCATGATGAAAAAACATGATATTGTCCTGTGAATATTGGAGTCAGTCCTATGAATAGAAGAGAAAACAATCAGAACATGTGTCATTCTGTAGGGCATGGATCAACGAATAACAAGTAGACAGTCGGGCGTACTAAAGTAGTTCAGGAGTCTGAAATTCCTTGTCAATACGTTGTTAGATATTTTGCAGGAATATGTGTCAGTTAGATTTGATGACTAGCCAGCCCCTTGTTGACCATTCATGAGGAGCCTGATTTGAAATCCACATGTTATTTCAAGGGAAGGCTCCTCTGCACAAAAGCCCACCTTCCCTCTTTGAAATGATAATATGGCCATGTGGAATAACAGATGCATGTGAGGAGGGAGGAAGGGATGGAGGGAAGGATGGGTAGATGCAGAATGATTTGGCAATGCAGAAGATGGGCTGATGGATGCATAATAGGATTGTGTTGGTTGAAAAGGGAATAGACACTCTTAGGGAGTGATAGAAAGAGTAGAAGGACAACAAGACAGATGGTGTGGACTGAATGAAGGCAAGTAAAAGGAATAAAAACAGACGTGGTGAGATCGAGTGGCCTAGAGATATTGGGTTGGGTGGATTTATTTACATTCGCCTCTGTCTTGTTTTTCTGAGATACTGACCTGCGTAACCAAACCTTGAAGGAGGAATAAAAATGTTGTTGAATTAGCATATGTTATCATTCAACGCATAGCAGTACACTCAATATTTATAAATACAAATAATTTCCGACCAAAGTTAGACATGCAACATCCAGGGCTTTCATCTAATAACCTGGAGCCATTGACTAACAAATAAGGAACTGATGTTGTGACTCATGCAAACTTTATTTGGACTGTTTCTTATCCGGTGTGTGTTTATAAGTCAGTTATTTTATGAAATGAGACTTGGAAAATAAGCTTTTTTTCTCCATAAAATCCTCATGATATCATGGTTGACATGTGTTTTTTCAAACTATTAGCCTTGCATTCAACCTCTGTTCAATTAGATAACAAAATGCGGTGTATATTTGTTGATTGTTTTAATGTTGAATGAATGTTCTACACAATACCTGCATCAATCCTACTGGCATCCTTCACAACTGGGTCTTTTAATGTTTCTGTGGAACTTGTTTTTGTAAGGGTTGTATCCCCAAAGGGCTAAATGCAACCACATTTAAAAACTCTGATTTAACAATTCCACATATACAGTATCCTAATTTCTGAGCCGTTCATAGCATGAGTTCTTCTTGTCTTTGAACCTTTGCAAATGTGAAACCAGTGAGGGTTTCATTGTATTTCAAAACAGAAATTCATTTTTATATTAGAGAGATTCAAAGACATTTTCTCCAAAGGCTCTCCACTCTGGCAGAAGTATAAGGCAGGCATAAAGAACAAATATGAAAATGCAGTTCAGGAGTTCTTGAGATACCACTCCAATTAACTGTAATGCATGTTTTAAAATAGAGACAACACCATTGAGGTAAGATAGACTGTGTATGCTTTTCTCTGAACACTGATTTGTTAAGCAGTCTGATCTGGATGAAAAGGAAGGTCACGATTACCTTGATGGGATCAACAACACAGATGAGAGGCTTTGGAGTATGACGGAGAGATGACAGCAGTACTATCCAGGTTTATATGTATCTCTAATTGGGCACTTGTACAACCTCGAATCGCTCTCTGTGCAGCACTGCATCCTATTCTTCGTGATTTTGAAAAGCAGAGTTGTACGCCTAACAAACTAAGGTTAAAACCATCAAGTGGGCCATACCGAACAACATAAGATAGTAACAAAACACAGTTAAAGAAACAGTAAAATAATGTCACTTTACAGCTGAAACTTAGTATATCTAGTGTAGCATTTATTACCACATTATAATTTAAGTCTGAAAACCCCCTGCCATGAAGTCAGATCATTACATAGGAAACTGGGGCTGTATCTCATAATAGTTGAGTTATTTATTCATCTGGTGTCATACAAACAAAAATAATAATCATAATAAAAATGTGATAAATATCCATTACAAGTTTACAGAGCACCAATAAATTGCCTATTTTAACCAACAAACAATGTATAATGATATAAACAAGAGAAACGTGTAAAATAGTCACAGCTGGTAAACTGCAAACATCTCATTTCTTAAACTGTGGATGATTAGCTTTCTGTCAATTGACTTATAGCACTAATATTTTTGCTGTTTTGAGGTTTCTGCAATGCAATAAAAGGGGTTGGATGAAATGTGTTTTTAACTATGACATTTTACTTGCAGGCGCTCAGGCTCCTATACGTTACTTCCCCCGCCACCCTCATGCCTACTTCCACCTCTGATTTGCATCGACAACATATTCTGCTCTGCATCCATTTTTTCCCTCTGTTGCCTCATCATCTCTCTGCACTCGGAATAAAGGGACTTTTCGCCCTCAAGTTGTGTGTCAGCCCTCAAAATGTGTCTGTGCCATGCAGTCTTAATTATATCGCATTAGCCGCCATATCACGCGGAAAGGCGTCTGAGTAAAAGGAGTCACTAAACACATTTGGCCTGTAGCTTTAGTCCTTTGGGTATTCGGCATCTAGATTCTATGCATGAGTGTGTCAGTGAGTCAGTTTGTGACTACATGGAGTTGCATGTGAACAAATTAGAGCGTGTGTGTATATGAGTGTCCCCACGTATAGGTATGTGTGTGTGTGAGTCGCTTCCTTTTTCATGACATTTTAGGTCATCCGTGTATGCAGACAGTCATACAAATGCATAATACTATGTCTATGTATACGTCTCTGTGTGTGTAGTATGTTCTAACCAAGTGCATGCATATTGTCAGTCTGTTGGCCCATGATGCATACCATTTGATCTACATTTTTTTGTCAAATTAATGCAGGCAGTGTTGTACACATGTGTATTGCCCAGGGGTTTCTATCTGCCTCCTCCAATCCCCTGCTACCGTGCTGCTCTGTAGTTTGTGCACAGATGTAAACCAAACAGGTCATCTGAAATTAATTTTCTCTCTGTCCTTTGAGATTTAGCGAGCAGTTTACAATGCTAAGTGATAGGGTTTGTTTCAACATATAATCTCCCCTCCTGTTTTATTATTATTTGTTATACTGCTGTGTAATCTTCCACGGGATTATTCTTGTATGGATATCCTGCTGCCTTTATAATAACCCCTGACACCAACTGTCCCCTCTCACACACAAAGACGATAAGAGACGTAAGTCTTACGAATGCACGGAGGCAGAACTACTTCTTTACAACTTTCTTTTGACGTCATTCTGCATTATGTAGGTTTGGGGTGATTAAAAAGATTGAAAAAAAGATAATACACTGATGACCAACATATATAGTGTTCGTTTATGTGGTTTATTTACTAGCACGACGACACAGTACCTGTCAAAGTATCCATGTGGATAATGCCCAACGATCCCACTGCCAATTTCACTCATTGTGGCGATGTCCACCAAGTTTTCACACACATTTGTACACACATTTTGTATTCAATGAGTGAAGACCCACAAAGCATCTTTTACCACAACTAAATTATCTGCAAATGTTAATTAAATATGTTCAGTTGATCTTTATTGTCAGACTCAAAGTTCAGTAGAAAACAAACAACACAAACAATATGCTCACTGTCACCAACCGGGCCAAAGTCACACGTATCACCAACACCGCTGCCAGGACAATTGGACTCCCTGCACCCAACCTCACAGTGCTACACACGTTACACACCCACTCAATCAGTACTTTGGCCCACTGCCATCCGGGCGCAGGTACAGAACTCTAAAATGTAAAAGGGCTCGCTGTGGTAAAAGCCTGATCCCCGCAGCCATTGCTGCCTTAAATAACAGGCCGCGCATTCGTCGAATACGTTGGCCATTCACTCTGATACATTTTGTATAAGTACGTGATACGCTATCAATAGGCTCTATATACGTTCATATAAATTGTATATGCTCATTTTCATATGCGCCAGCATACGTTTCTGCCATACGGCACTGTGTGGCAGGGCCTTTATTCGTTGTATATATATATTGCATGTATACTGTGTACACGTACAGTGCCGTGAAAATGAATTTCCCCCTGGGGACAATAAATCCAATCTAATCTAAAGGTACAAACATATATACAAATATTTATATATATTTATTATAAAAGTTATACCAATGTTTCCACAATGTTCTTAAAACTCAAGACAAACCAGCTACAGTAGAAAATAAGTGATTATAGAACGACGTGATGGAGAAAATATTTAAATCCCAGGGAGGAAAAACCCAAAGAAAAACAGAGGAAAGCGCTTTTCATATTCCTGCTTGTAAAACATTGAAAATATAGGCCAAACCCCTCAAAACTATATTGGAAATGTATCTGCCGAAGACTGCTTTAGACACACTTCACCAAGCTTCACACAGGCATTGGAAGTGTGACGGAGATGTGACGGAGCTGTGGCACGAGCACAGAATGGAAATGAAGCTCCAGCATGCATATTCAAATTTCAGGGGTCCCTTAGATTTGTAGATAGACAGTGTGTGCACAGAGCACTCATACTTTGTAAAATGATCGTGTAATATCATTGAACATGGAGTGAAATGATGCTTTAATAGGTTGCCCGATAGAGTCCCACGGCCGGTCATCTCCCCTTGCAGGCACTGTAAATGTGTCTTGTCTAAAAAATAAAGTGTAATAGTCTCCAGTTGAATAATTTTTTTCAAATATCTATTTTGGACCTTTTTTGTACCGTAATAGTGAATCAAAGGATGCAGTAAATGCAAAGTACAAAAGCACAATACTCATCTCAATCATCCCATTTAATTGCTAATACTCTTAAAATACAACATAATACAAAAAGTCTGGCTTTCGCTCTTTTTGGAAACCCTTTTCATAAATAAGGTTTTATTGTGTAGTAACTGCAGGTTCAGCACAAACTGACCCAGCCAACCCTCCTTTAGGGCCCAGGGTTAAAAATCTAAATGCATGACTATAACAAGGTTTATCCGCTGATGGTCATTTATTGTGACGGGGTATATACATTAACGCTGAGAGGGAGAAGTATGAGATAAACTCTATTCCAGTCTTTCACATTTTCGCTGTCTGTCTCTGTCTTTCTCCGTCTGCTAAGAGGAGTTTTTCTATGTTTCATTCTCCATGAAAGTATTTATTCTCTCTCTCTGTTTGCACACAGACGCCACTGACTAATTCAATGTTGGAATTGTAAGAATTTCCATTCATAAATGTTGCCTCATTAGTAGAAAACTATTTATAACTGTGAATGAACTGCTGTAATATTCTGGCATCTGTTTACTTGCTTTTCTGCAGTTTATGTTGATTAGTCTCTACTGAGAGACAGACAAAACACTCTCAATTGATGGGGTTTTTTCTCCAAAACAGACTTAATTAAGCACAGTCAGCCTCTTCAGCTTTGAAAAAGCTTTTGAATTTACTATAATAAGAATTAAGATCTTTATTCCATGAATTCAGGATGCTGTTGAGAACTCTTCAGGTGTGATTAAAATTGCAATTCGGGATGTCAAGTAACTTGATGGAGGGAAAGGAGCTCCGGTTAGTTTCAATTAGAGAACCTCCATTGAGAAATCAAAATATTGACTTCTACGTTTTAAAAAAGGGAACAGATAGAGCTATTTTGTATCATTATGTTGAAAATGATCCCAAATAAACAATGCTTTTTCTTAGATGTATTTATGGTTTAAATGAACGTTCTATCTATCCATCTCTATCTTGTAAAGAGCTGATTAAGCACATATTTGTATTTGGGAAATGTATATTATTGATATTGTATGATATATATGGTATTATTATATACAGTTTATATTCTAAACTTGTTTTATGTTTTCTACGCATGCTAAAATAGAAGTATGTATTTCACCTAAAACTGCAATAAACAATTGTTTTTGATTGTCAAATCTTATTCAACAATCTGCACATATGATGATACAGTATGACAGATTCACTGCAATCCCCCCCCCTCCCTGCTCATCAAAAAAAAGACAATGATAAATAAGTAATAGTAATATTTGAATAAAATACATATGTAATCATAAATCAATAGTATATTATATTCTATAGGGGGAAGCTATGGATGAAATGACTGTAATATTTAATGCTTTACTCATAGTGACATACTCACACATGGTTATCCCCTCGGCTCTATGAAGCGTTCTAGCTTTAAAACCTCTTATCGTGTACGGGCCCGCCGGCGGGCCCAGCAGGTGTTTTATTGCGCCTGTACATGTACATGTTTAAATTCTGAAAAAAAAAATATATATATATATTTTTGGAAAGCTTAGAATCTCGTCTATTTTAATATGGAGATGGAAATCACAACAGCGGTACAATCAGCTCCTCAAACTAGCAAGTACACTCAAAATCAAAATCATAACTTTGAGCCCACTTACCTATAAAGCCTCATAAATATCCTCTTTTCAGCAATATTTTGAAAAAGACGGTCATAAACCATTGCCAGAGGTCCACATGTTCGTTTCCAGCTAAAAGATGTCCACTGTGAACATCGTCACATCGATAAAAGTCCATGAACAGGTGTTGCAATCTGTGAAATCAGCTGATCGATTTTTACATTGTGTGATCATAAACAGTCATAACTTAATATCTCGTGCGCTCATCACGGTTCAGACACATCCTGGTTTTAGGCTCTCAGCATTAGATTGACACTTCATTTGAGCCAATCGGAGCTTCGATGGGTTTTTTACAACCTTCATGAGCCAATGAGTGTCAACTTGATAAGAAAGTGCCCACCCACTTCTTTTGTTACAGACTGACCCTGGACCAGCCCAGTGCATCGTATAGAAAACGAGCGCCTCTTTCGTTAGATGTGTCACTTCCCTTGGTTTGTTTTTTCAAAATAAAATTTATTTCCAAAATAATATTTATTATATATTATTATTAAGAAAAAAATAGAGAAAATACATAGAAATATTAGAAATAAATGTCTTTATACTTAACTTACTCTGTGTGATTACTACTAACAGGAAATATGGGTATATAATAGTTATTTATAAATAAATAAAAATAATATTTATTAATAAATATTATAATATTATAATTATTATAATGTACATGTACATATTGCACAGTTGGTGTACGCCTGGTGTTACTCTTAGTACTCTTGTTACAAACCTGTCTAATAAATTCAGTTTTTATCCTTTTTATCTGAAATTTGGTGGTGAACTTGATAACACTTGGTTCTATGTTTCTGTGGTGTATTTCAGCTCGGGCCTACCAGCTATACCCATCTTCAGACATCTTTTTCAACAAAGAAATTCTGGCGGAGTGTATTTTCTTCAAATTCAGTATATTCAGACGACTATTACTCAGTGCCAGAAGCACTTGGAGTGATAATTCACTGTTTTGCAAGAACAATAAGAGAGTTATCTTTTGAATGAGCCCAAAATCATGCAGCCGGTGCAAATGGTTGAAGAGCAGTAAAACTATTATTCATCTCTTTATGTCTTTTCGTCTCGTCTGTCTCGAACCTCTCTTCTTGCAACTCTGTCATTCTCCTATTATTCATCTCCAGGAGGCGTCAACGTGTCCGCATTATATCAGGGCCTTCTGTGCACCAGCTGATTGATGGATGGAGGGAGTGGTTATGGTGGCAGATGAGTGGAGGGCTAAGGTCTTCTTTATCCGTTCGCTACCTGTCATTCCTTCACATCAGGCCTTTCTTATGTTGTTTCTTTCCATCGCTCTCCCTCTTTCTATCGTCCTCTCTCCTCATGACTTGAACGCTTTCATTTTCTTGTGGCAGGGTTAAAAGGTGAGAGTGCCCAGGCCCTTCCACATTGCCCGGCGCTACAGTGTCACTAGTAATCGATCTGGCTTTTAAACTGACTCGCTGCCCATCAATGGGTCTGTAACAGTGACACTGAGGAGTCACATGGGGGCCGAAAGATATGGTCAGTGTCCGCAAACTGATGGACTGTCTGAATACTGTGTCAGCAGCTGTCTGTGGGGAGATAAGCAAGTGTAGCACAGTCATGTCAACGCCACAGACATGCCCCTTGACAGATGCTACGGTAGGGAGCTCTGATTTTGTTCTATTAAATTAGCTATTAGTATCTGAACTGTGTGTGTGGGGAAATATAATGTGAAAAGAAAAAACGCACAAAATATCTTTGTCTCTTTCTTTTAGTAACATGTCATTAGAACATGCCATTCAAAATTGATTACTGGCAGGCCCCTGGCCCATGAAGTACTCCCTAAATCCAGTCCAGCAATTTAAAAGCATAACATTGATATTTTGTAAAAAGCAAAACAGTTCCAAGCTAGCAGCCATGCACTCTTTCCATTAATGTGGGTATTGATCAAGTATTGTTAGTCAAGCAGTTTTCACTGACTCTCCCTACAGCCAGTTTCAACACATCCGTCAACTTGGCCCTTAACCTTGTTGCTTCTCTTCCATGTTTAGGGATAAGATATATGGACAAAAACAGACACAGACTGAATTAAGAATCAGACACAGGGTACAGGGTGAACTGGTTGTAAGAGCTGGGAGTTGTTTTGGCCTGAGAGGAAACAGACAGTTGGTTTCAGTTGAACATTATGTAGCTAGTAGCAACCACTACTGGCACAGTTCCATAGATTTTGTTAAATCCAAATTCACTCCCTTGTTCATTCATTCATTCTCAACGGTCACATTCTGCCTCTCTGTCTCTCCCTCCAGCAACATTCCTACTTCCCCAAACTCATGTATTGCCATTCTCCACCTGTCCACCAGATGCCCTCAGACTTTTCCACCTCCTCCAGTCACCTCATCGACATGCTCACATGCTCTGACCTGCAGTAACTCCTTTCCCTCCTGTCAGTCCTGACCTTCCCCGCCCACCTGTTTCCACTTACCCTGGTTATCCCTGCAGTGTATAGCTAACCAGCTTTCTAGCTTCTGTAATCTGTTTTGATCTTCCGGCTGGCCCTCATGGATTTGTTTACCTGTTTGGACTCCCTTTCCCAGTTTTTGACTCCGGCCTGCCTCATGGTTCCTGTACCTGCCTGTACCTACCTGTAGACCGAAATATATCTTCACTTTGGGTCCTATCCCTGTTGTCTTGCACTCATCAACCGTGACAGTGATGGACACGCGATAGTTTACTGTATGGAGAGTAGGGCGGCAATGATTAGTTGACGAATCAATTAGGCGATCGAAAATAATCGCCAACTATTTTTGATTAATCGTTAAGACATTTTACATGCAAATGTTGGACATGTTAGAAAATGCTGTTTTCAGCCTGTCAAAGGTGGAGATAGCCTGCTTTTCTCTGTTTTATATCATATAATATATTTTTGGCTTTTGAATGACAAAACAAGACATCACCTTGGACTTTGAGAAACTGGAATGGACATTGTTTCACTATTTTCTGACATTGACCAAACAATTAACAACAATAATGTTAAAGGTTCAATGTGTAATTCCATGCCCCCTGCTTTAACCATCCATATGTAATGCTGTAACATTACATCACCCAGACACTGACAAAAGAGATGTAAAATGACTGCTGACCTCTAAAAAGTATTTCCATGGCTCCATTCTTGAATTTAAATGCAATTTGCATTATTTTGTGCCACATATGTGTTGCTCGTACATATTCAAGGACTATGTTAGTAAGGACTCAAGCTCCATGTATATGTATTGTATACATTTAGCATGGACTAAATTAAAACAACATTGTTCTATTCAAAACACAGGTGAGATTTATTCCAGACTCTGTTTTTCAATCTCCATATAGCCTGACCTTGCTCAGCCGTGCTTCTGAATACACTCAAATATAGACGTTCCAATACATAATGTGAAAATGGATGATACTGAGCAAAAGGTTCTATTCTTAGATTCTTATTCTCGGAATGTATAGATAAAACAACAACATCATTACAGATAATTACTTTCCGAAAATCTGAGATATTCTCTTTTTATATTTAATTTCACTATGTGCTTGCCACCCACATAATTGCGATGTGAGGTTCATAGGCTGACAAGACAGACATGTGTAGAGCCCCAGCTCTAATCAGATTGCCCTCTAAAGATGTCTTTACACATTGCATTTGCATGTGCATGGGCTTTGATTGTAGTATTACAGTAATCGCAAGATGTAAAACCCCCTTCCCTAGATGTTCTTACTCTTTCTCTGAATTCATTCACTCTTAGCTTCTTTACCTTTTCACAATTCTTCATCCTTTCAGCCTCAGCATGAGAATTTAAGACATTTGGGTTTTTATCAATTCTTTTCTGTAGGTACACAAATATGCATTAATGTAAGTGTCAAAAGTTAGACACCAAAGAATTCACATTATCTCGGTAAAGGCCCTGTCACACATATCCGTACTGTAGAAACACGTTTAATAAGTTACTCCGTCATCAGGCATCATCTTAACATAGGGTAGGAATAGGTTATCCACTCGTTATCAATAAACTGGCTGTAGGGTTCAACGTCAGCCGACGTAGCCTATATCTAACGTTCCTCTAACGTAGTCATGTAGGTATTTACGTAGGTAAATATTCACCTATGTATTCCGTATTCACGTTTGTCTAACGTAACGTAACGTCTGCATAACTTAAAGACACACGTCGGGTACGTCCGGTAATTTTGAACATGCTCAAAACATCAGCGTTCAACAACGCACCCCAGCGTAACACAGTGAGCTCTTAACGAATACTACTTATACCTTACCTTATATCTACGTACACCAGCGTGTTGCCCATATTTTGTATACGCCATATTGTTGTATATCTTATGCATTCGTCTGATACATTTTGTATTAGGAAGTGATGCGCTATCAATAGGTTAGACATGCGTATCTGTATATGTTCACATTTCCGATCCGATGAAAAGTTGGACGTATTTGGACTCTGGAATTTTCATATACACCAGCATACGTTTCTGCCATACGGATATGTGTGACAGGGCCTTGAGGTGTTTAAAAAAAAGAATTCACGATAACACACTCAATAATAACACATCACTATTATTATTACAATATTAATGGTCAGATGGTAAGATTAGTACCATCCATCCATCCATCATTTACCGCTTATCCGGAATCGGGTCGCGGGGGCAGCAGCTCCAGTAAGGAACCCCAATCTTCCCTTCTCCGGGCCACATCCTCCAGCTCCGACTGGGGGATCCTGAGGCGTTCCCAGGCCAGTGAGGAGATATAATCTCTCCACCGAGTCCTGGGTCTTCCCCGGGGTCTCCTCCCAGCTGGACGTGCCTGGAACACCTCCCTAGGGAGGCGCCCAGGTGGCATCCTTACTAGATGCCCGAACCACCTCAACTGTCTCCTTTCAACGTAAAGGAGCAGCGACTCTACCCCGAGTCTCTCACGGATGGCTGAGCTTCTCACCCTATCTCTAAGGGAGACGCCACCCGTCTGAGAAAACCCATTTCGGCCGCTTGTACCCATGATCTCGTTCTTTCGGTCATGATCCAGCCTTCATGACCATAGGTGAGGGTAGGAACAAAGATCGACATTAGTACCATGAGTTAATTATTTGATCTTTAACTAATGTTGTTTTAACATGTTAAGATATCATGTATTCAGTGGTCAATTACAAATGTAGATTAATGCTTTTAAAGGATTAGGTTATTAATACATACTAAACAAGATGCTGTGTAATGTATCATTATTATAATACAGCAGCTCGCCAGTCAACAACCAGTCAACCGTATTAGCATATTTACAGTGACACAATTCTTCTTTTGTGGGGGCGGGTTCATATTGTTGCATCACACCTTTGTGCTGCAATAGAAAAGATGGATTTTGAGTGACATGAATTGACAAATAAGATCAGCGATTATGACTTTGCAGATTTATCTTTGTCTCTAATTTATAGCTTTTAGAGAGAGTTGAACAAAATATTAATTCAAGTAATAATGGGCAACAGATTATTCATAGAAGAGTCAGCTGGTTATCAGCATGTCTTTACTGCTAATGAGGCCTCCTGTGTGTATTTAGTGTGTGTGTGTGTGTGTGTGTGTGTGTGTGTGTGTGTGTGTTGTGTGTGTGTGTGTGTGTGTGTGTGTGTGTGTGTGTGTGTGTGTGTGTGTGTGTGTGTGTGTGTGTGTGTGTGTGTGTGTGTGTGTGTGTGTGTGTTTTTCTGCATGTGAAAGAGAAAATGGTGCCAGAGAAAATGTATCAGAGGGGAATATAGGGGGAGCATTTTACCGATCTTTATTGTGTTTATGTGTACATGTCCAAGTCTGTGTGATTTGAAGGTGGTAGAGCATAAATAAATGCAGTCCATTTAGGAGCCAGTTCGTAAATATCAGAGGTTACAATAAATCTGTAAACCTCTTTACTCTGTGACTCCCGGGACGTTTTGGTCACACCAGAATGTTTGACACTGAACACTCATTCAGTCCGGATACACATCAAAGCTTTTTAGATCATGCAAAGTTTTAAATGCAAATGTTTTTTCCCCCAAAAGCAAATGAGATACCAAGGAGTGTGTGAAGCTATGGTACATGGTACATGGTATTTTGGAACTGTTTCGGGAAAGCTCTCTTTAAAGTCGTCTCCACGTGTCCCTGCATCCTCTAAATACTCTGTAATATGTATTCAGTGCACTGGGGCATTTGTGTGTTTGAGCACACCTGTGCTTTCACATGTCTGTGAATCCATGTGCCGGCTTGTTATTGTGTCAGTATGTTTCTCTCTGTTCCTTTTCCCGACCAGCATCTCATCCAATTACAGCATCTCTCAGGTATTTCTTCTCTAAGCTCCCTTTTCAATTCCCCGTAGTGTAACATTTTTATTTCTGTCCTAGATACTTTTGTTCTCTGTTCTCCATTAATCGTCTCTAGGTCACACTCTGTGTTCTCCTTTTCTTTTCTCTATGTCACTCTGCCCCATTCCTTTCTCCCCTTACAATATATGGTATGCATTATTCTGCAGTGTGTATACATACACACACTGCATAATAATACTTACAATATGTGTGTTTTTATTTAATATTTATTCAGTTACCTCATAACTCTACAATCTCTATTATCTTAAAGTAATACTTCAACGTTTTGGGAAATACGTTTATTCGCTTGTCCATAGTTAAATAAGACTGTAGCGTAGAGACATGAGAGTAATATCGATATTTTCCTCTATCCCTCGGAAAGAAAGCGTACATCCCTAAATGTCAAACTGTTGTATTAAAAAGTTGGCATGTTTGTGAATGTGACCTTATATCGGTACATATCAGCTGTTCGTAAAAGGTTTCCTTTCTTGATAGGATGATAATATATCAAGTGGTTGACAGCCTTGGCTCATGTTTAAAAAATATCAGTTTCAATGGTGAAGAAAAACAAGAACACTGAAAGAGGAATCTGTTCAACAACAGACTGTTACATTTAGCTTTGTCTTCTTAATCTTCTGAATTTTCAGTCACAGATTATATCGGAGCCTCAGCCTGCACTGAAACACAAGGAGAGAAGGATAAGACATGAACAGGTGGCTGGGGTGTGTGTGCGTGTGTGTGTGTGTGTGTGTGTGTGTGTGTGTGTGTGTGTGTGTATGTGTGTGTGTGCGTGTGTGTGTGTGTGTGTGTGTGTGTATGTGTGTGTGTGTGTGTTTGCGTGTGTGTGTGTGTGTGTGTGTGTGTGTGTGTGTGCGTGCGTGTGTGTGTGTTACAGTGTGTGCGTCATGTGTGATGAAATGTTTGTGAATACTCGCTCATGCTGCTTGTGTTTGCTGCACAAATGATTCTGCATTCTCATCTTCGCATTTTTTTTCAAATGCTTTTTTTCTGCTTTTCTTTACAAGTCTGGTTAAGATCACTCGAATCAGGTCATAAAACAATAGCACAGAAATTGTAAGTCATGCTTAATGTCATCCTTGTGGTTTGCAGCACTTGTATTTAGTAGTCTTCCTCTGCCCCAAACCAGGATTATTTCCTATTGAATACATTGAGCTGATTCAGTGTGCAACCAGATTGGCATAAACATTAAACATGAATTTAAACCATTTGTTCTGTAATCCGCTAAATACATGCACCCTACCAATAGTTTTGGATTGTTAATATAAGAACATGACTGCTTTCAAGACACACATTTTTAAGTTAATGGCAATGCATTGATTGTGATGAAAGGGGTGGCTTTCATATATTTGTGATCAGGTTTATATTGCAGTGGTACATTTGCAGAAGTGGATTTACTCACAGTCTCAGTATAAACATGCTGCAAAAACTTCAATTGTGTTTTTTCCTTTTTGTCTTCTGAGGCTATTTTTCAATGGCTGACATTGTGTTTCATATCCCTAAAAACAAACTGAATCCTTCAAAATGCAATGCCAAATGTCAAAAAAATCATGGATCATCATCAATACAAAAAAATCAATCTTTTCAAAAGGCTTGAAAAGTTGACATTTCAGTTGATGATGCATGTTTTGGCAAGGCCTGAGTGATTTGGCAGTAGTTTTGGTTCCATTTCCTGTGAGCCTTTATTTTCACATAAAGATTTGATATCATCAAAATTCATCGCCTTTGAGAAATTTCCTCCCGCAATTTCCCAGTCCATCTCTTTTCATCTTAGTTAGCATCAAATCAGATGGACAGAAATAGAGTGGAAAAGGAGGAACAGGAACTAATTTGCACTCCTCTATCTAGATTTGAGTGGGAAAGAAGAAGAAGAAGAAGGAATTCAATCATTATAAGAAGATAACCTTTAGACTGCAGCTGTTTGCTTGCAGAGTAATTCTTTCTCGAAAACTTGTTTCTCTGCTGATGCTTTGGATGTTGTGGAATACAAATTTATCATTTCTATCTCTCTGTCCTCTTATCCATCTATTCATTTATCTCTCCAATTTTCTCTCTCGCCCTTTTCTCTCCCAGAATTCTCACTTCCTCTGTCTCACACCCTCAACATAACTGGGAGTTTTACAGGATTTTGGTCACAATAATGACTGCCCATATCTACTCATCTCTATCTTCTTTCTCACTTCTCTGCCATCTTTTTTACTGTTAATCCCCTGTTATTTTCTCTCTCTATTCTTACTCCATATCACCCTCTCTCTCTCTCTCTTTCTCTCTCCCTCCCTCTCCCTCTCCCTCTCCCTCCCTCTCCCTCTCTCTCTCTCTCTCTCTCTCTCTCTCTCTCTCTCTCTCTCTCTCTCTCTCTCTCAACCACAACCTCTTTTCCTGCTTTTTTCTCTCTATTTCAACCCGTCTTCTCTTTAACATCAACCCCCCTCTGCTCTCTATCCTCACCCTCTGTGCTCTGACTTGTTTTATGATGCTTTTGATGGAAGAGGAGTAGGAGGAATAGCTGATGGCTTCCTCTTTCCTGTGAATGCAAATAGTTTCATATGTTATGATGAAAGAAACACAGCGATATCGCCATACAACCACAGGCATTTGAATAAGTGCAATGTGTGAGCTTTGGAAACTTTAAAAACATCGACACGTCATGTGTCGAGGTAGTCAAACTTTTGAAATGATCTACCTTTGAATATATTCTGGCTTTTTCAATGAGGGAGAATCAAAACATGTAGATGTAGATGTTATTTTAAGAATTATAAACTCCGTATTGGAAGTTTTGTTTGTAAAAAAAAACACACAAATTATTATTCAAAGCTGCATGTTTTTATGTCTTAGAACATATTTGGAGGGGATCTTTAAAATGCTTTAATAATAATAATAAAGCAGCGAATATTGAAGTGAAAATAAATTAGACACATGAACTGTAAACATTTCAATATGAACATCTTGCAACTCTTGCAACAAGTTATATGCTCATTAAAAACCTTTCCTAAAGTAATCCAATTGAAACTGTGTATCTTTCATAACATATTTGCTGTTGCAAATTAGTAGTATGAGTGTCATTTTTAGGAGACGGTATTGCAAGAGCACACCAGGAGGTACGACCTTGATTTTTCTTTTTGATAAGCTAAACTAATTTGACACTGACACACTTTCCTCATCCACTGTAACATCCATAATGTGACTTATAGAGGTCATTTTAAACTGATATGGATAGATGACTAACTTCAAAGACAAAACTGAGTGAGTCTTTTTCACAATATGGCGCTCACCTCAAGAGGCAGCAAATTCAAGATTCAAAAGCAGATTGTCTCAGCAAAGCAAGATTAGCCTCCAGTCAATTTGTCAGGGAGAGAAACCCACAGAAAGCAATCAGCCGAACCAGAAGAACTGCACTGTGGGTAATTAATCACCGTTATTTCCTTTCTCTCCACACTTGTGGTTATGTGGTCATTATGTTTGTTCACCCCTAATCCCCTAGCAATATTACTGTTTCACTGGACCCTTGGTGCAATTTTTCTTAGTTGTCAACGTTTCAGAAATGCAAGACAAGTCAATAATGCCACCACCTGTAGCAAGTGGTGAAAAGTGGGATTTAAACACCCCAATCGTGTATGTGATTAGCTAAATTCTCACAAAGGGGGGTTTCATCTATATCTATCAAACATGTCAGTTTAGTTGATTTGCATGACTTTTTCATTTAGAAAAAGAACTCTTTAAACCCCTTTTAATGTCAATAATTCTAAACAAATTGTGTTATAGCAACGCACTTTGGATCTACCACTGCACAGAAGAGATACTGTGTCCAAATATGAGTAAAATAGATTGAATCAGATGTCACATTATTAAGCTCCAATTCTGGGGCTGATGTTACGGTGGGATTGGGGGCATGCGGGTGGATGCCTGGATCAGTGCCCTGGCTCAGTGCTAAATCCCACCGCTCATCCCTATCAGTATGGAAGAGATAAGAGCTGGTCTTTAGCCCCCCTAGAGAAAGACACAGAGGCAGAGTGGGGAATAAATGTTTAAATGTGAAATGGGCTAGTGAAGCACTAAAATACAAATCGTTTAAAATGCATGCAGATTGAGAATGTCTTGATGAGTGAAGAGAACGGTTGCGTAACAATGGCACAGCTACATGCTATAGGGGTGACTTTAAGCACCGACCTGACCTCTGACTCCAGTCCACACTTCACAGCTTCCTCTTTTCCACCGTTGGAGGGCAGAGATGACTTAGTGAGGAGCCATGGACCCAAGCACCCAAATGCTGCTGGTTTTAAATAACTGGCTGAGGCTATAGCTGTCTGTCATTCTGTCCACCTCCTCCTGTTTGTTTCTTTCATCTCGTTCATTGTTTCTTTTTTCGTTTGCAACATTTGTCTCAGAGTGTCTCGCCCCTCTTGGTCTGCACTTTCCTTTCCCTCCCTTTACACCTTCCTATCCGTCTCATTAGCGGATGTGTCCTGCTTGCCCATGGCAACTTAATGCCATCCTGTGACCCTGCATCTCAGCAGGCCTCCAATCAACACACAGTAGCCGACTCAGAATAGAAGACCGTACCTTTCTTTCACCCCAACCTCAATTTGTTCCCTCTCCCCATGCTCGCCCTTGCACACTTCCTCCTTCCTTCCCTCTCCTCATCCCCATCAATTTGCACCATTAGCGGCCAATGTTGTCTCTCATAGGGTTCCATTTTTCAATAATAAGTATGTATGCACCTCATCTGTTGTTAAATTCAAAATAGTGAGATGTTGTCAAGATGTAGGGCCAATGTGCAGCACTAAAAACAAAATGGGAAGAAATCTATAGATCCTAATAGGCGATGCTGTTTAAATTGAATAAAAACTGCTTCAATTCTAGAACGAGAACCTATTGTATGTGACACTTCAGCTAAATCAACCTGGACTTTTCAAAGCCTTAAGTGTGATGCAACCCATTCTGTAAAGCAGCCAGTGTTCACAACATGCAAGAAAATGAAAACAGCAGCAGCAAAATGGAAATGCTATATATGCCCTGAGAGTAAGGAAAAACAATTCTGGTGATGCATTTTCTAAGTCTGATCTAAATTCTCTCCTGTGTTTATGACTTTAGAAGAAGTGGAAAAATAGTTTTGCCAGGATCATTTTTCCAAGCAAAGTGTTAAGTGTTAATACTATTTTTGTTGTACACAAGGTACATGTATCGTGTGTACCGCGTTTAGTGCGCATGAAGAAATTAAAACTCACCATTGAGCATTGCTTCCAAAATACCAAAGCAGGACATGCAGTGATATGGAGTTATATCTGGTTCATATATCTGTTAAAGCAGCTTTATTTGGCTCGGTTCAGGCAATGCAAGGTTGAGGCCAAAACAAAGTCAGATTAAATGTTGCTTTATCAACCACGTGTATCAGAGGACCGCAGAAATCCCATGGTATTATTTTTAGTGATTTCTCACCTGACTCCTGTTTTAGTTTTTATACACAGTGCCTGGCTGTGCTTAAAATAGAATAGAATACAAATTATCAGCATATTAAATGGGAGTTATCAGCTTCATATGGGTCAGAAGGGGCCTGAACAAGAATACTGGAAGACGACAGAACCTCTAGCGACTGTAGTAATTACAACGGCAATGGCATAAATCAGGTGACGCAGTGCAAGAGCGAGAAACTCCACTTTAGCCCATGAGACCGGTGTCTGTATCCTGTGTGAAACCAACAACGTTGTCTCTGTGTTCACAGTATTAAGTTTCACTTTCACGTTACAAACGTTATTTTATTCCAAATAAATCTGATAATATATAAAAAACAAAAACGTTTGACTCTCTCTGTATCTGCTTAAATTGTAGTGTGTAATATTTTCTCCTCCATAAATGTAAATAAGTGGGACAAAATATTAAATAGATCTTTGAACCAAGTGAAGTGCAGTGCAGCATCACTACAAAGTACAACCTCAAAATCCACCACGGAGTTGAGTCAACACAAAACTTCTGTGCATATTTTTAGTAAGGTAGCAATTATTGCAGGGCTATTGCATTGCATTACATGAAAACAAAAAACTAAACATCAATACATAATTTTGCTTCTTTTGTCCATCAAGATCAAGAATAGATGGAACTTGAGAAACATTTTCTCTGAAAGTGTTGTGCCATGATTATATTATCCTCAAGGCCTTCATATCAGATGGTGAGTGACATTACACTGATCCAACTTGAATGATAATTATGCTGTTAATGTAATCAAAGACATCATAAGGAGTCCAGGGCTGGCCTGTTAGATGCTGTTTGATTAGCCAGGTCATTTCAAAATCTTGCATTTTTATACACCCAGGCACGGATTCTTCCTCGATGCATTGTGTCCTTAACAAAGCTGCCAGTATTTCTCTCTTTACAGTATATTTATCTCACTGCATCTCCTCTTTACTCCTCCAAACATCCAGCACACACACCAGTACAGTAAATACAGTTGTTTGAACCAGCGGAAACATTGCCCCATTTCAGTCCTTTTCATGATGCTCAGTGGAGATACACAAACAGGCTTATCTGGCATCTGTGCTGTAAACCCAGCGCTGAGAATTCCAGGTGATGCAGCTATTTATAGACATGTTTCTGTACTGAGTCTCTCTTAATAAAGCTGCTGGCTGCATAACCCAAATATTACGTCTGCAGCATTTAGTGGCACTGATGTCTTAACTAGTAAAAAGTCTATGGATTCATTCAACCACAAAATGCTGATCATTTGAACAAATATGCATGTTCTTACTGATATTTTTGGATAGAAACTCTCCGTGTGTTGGATTTTGTCCCTTTCAGAACACTCTTTGTCCTTCAGTTAGGTATAATCCTGTGAAGGTTGGACTGTAATAAACCTTAATTGCACATGACTTAATCTGTTTGAACAGTTGGGAAAATGTTAAATGAGGATGCATTGGGCCTGATGAATATCTCTGTTAGATCATAACGTTGCACAATTAAATATTGTGTGGCTGGGAGCTTTTAATACAGTGTGCAGATCTTTTGTTTGATTGGCAACTTAGTTTGAGTTTTTGATCCGCTACCTGTGTTTTTGGGTTGTGCGTACCCTACAACATGTTTATGTTGACAGGAGCAACCGACCATCACACTTGTGAGACATGGTGAAGATCATTTGAGAAGGAAAAACATCCAATGTGCCAAGAGCTGTAGTACCAAGCTCTTTGAAATGAATTTACATCGTGATAATGTTTACTGGCTATTTATAAAAAACTTGATGTGAAAAAGCAAGTTGCCTGAAATGTTAGAAATGGTAGTTGTTAGAAACTAGTTGTGTGCACCCATTAAACTCTCTCCGTCTTTCTCTCACTCTTGCTCTCACTCTTGCTCTCACTCTTGCTCATACATCACACACACACACACACACACACACACACACACACACACACACACACACACACACACACACACACAGTGCCGCCTATTTACTTGGGAGCTCCAAACCAAAGACAAAGATTCTGTCAAGTGGGATTTAGCAACGACATGGGCTGAGTTGGCTGGAACTGTGAGTGACATCATTTGGAAGCGGCGCCTCTTCTGCATGAACAGGAGGGTTATAAAAGGAGCTGGAGGAGGATAGGGAGCAGTGTGATGTGTTAGACATGTTCAGTGTTGTACTGTGTGTGTGTGTGTGTGGTGTGTGTGTGTGTGTGTGTGTGTGTGTGTGTGTGTGTGTGTGTGTGTGTGTGTGTGTGTGTGTGTCTGTGTGTGTGTGAGAGAGAAAGAGAAAGTTTGTTTATATTCCCTCTTGTGCATGAGTCTTGTCTGTGAGACTTTCCACATAAGATAAGTCTGATGGATGCTGTTATAGTTGTCTGGCAGGTTTGTAATCATATTCATTACTGACAGTGAGCAATACAGAGAGAGAGGGAGGAGACGAAGACACTCAGCACATTCCAGGTTGTACACAATATTAACAGCAAAGCATCCTTGTCAGAGATCTCACTGTGTTCTGTGTATCCATTATATCCTCCATTCATGCTCTCACACCGGGATCCTGCTTGATCTGTCATTCAGGTGCTGTGTATTGTGTGTAGTCCTATGGGAAGATCTCACAAGGAAAATATACTGATATAAAACTATTCAGAGAAGATAATTCATTGCAATATGGCAGACTAATTGCAAAGAAAAAATGGGATAACGGTTGCAGTAGTTTAAGCATTCACTTTCAATGTATGCATAAACTAAATGTATTCTTCTCCATTTTAATTTTGCAAGAAATGAATGAGCTTTCTAAGATCTTCACGTCGGAGTGAGTGGAACACGATTAGAGCCATTTGCATGTGCCGGTCAGAGCGACCTGCACTGAATCTGTCTTTGCTCTGCCCCGTGTGTCATCTGCAATTCCACGGAGGCCCAAACATTGTCACAGTCTTTCCATTAATCTCGGTAAACACTTCCTGGATGCTCACTGAGCTGGTCCATTACGATGACAAAATCAAACACAGCCCAATACTGCATTCAATCAGTCAATATGCATAGGGACACATTTGATGGAAATGCAAACAACTGCAGAGTGATAAGAAGTTGTTGGGTTTTTCCCCTAGAACAATGTGCCTCAAACTGCATGAGCGAGGAGTCCTAAACATTTTGGTAAACTTCTTCTCATCTTTGGATGATAATGGGTAAATTACATTCCCATTAATACATCATTTTATGGATCATATATTCCCAATGCTTGTGTTGTCAGTCAAATGTTTCTCTTTATTGTTGTTTTTAGAGGCAAATTGTGCTCCACTCACATACCTGTATATGGACTCTGCTGTATTGGATGATTGATGAATTGATTGATTAGATGAGTGAATGATGGATGAGTGGAAGAATGACCCTAAGGTCATAAAGAAAAACCAATGGTAGTTTATGTTTCTCACATGTTGCGTGTGGCACTCATTGTTTTTGTTTCAAGTATCAATAACCAAAAACAAAAATATCACAAAAATATTGATTGCCTAGAAATGTATTACAATACAGACACTGCATAATCATGGGAGTACTTGAGAGTTTGAGGGTCTGGGATAATAGTCAAAAATGAGAGGCGGAAAACCTTTTTTCATTTTTCATTTAGAGAATAAAGTCAAAATGTCCAGAAATAATATCAAACCTTTTAGACTTAATCCAACTTCTAGCATTGACTGGTGCATATACTGAATGTTCAACTTTATTCATTTTGACCTTTTCTCAAAATGCAAAATAAAACATTTATTTCCCCTTATGCCTGGCCCTAATGCTCTCACGTGCAATAGTAGCAGAAAATGCAATGAGCTGCTGGAATTTACTAAATATTGAGGAAAAGTTAATAAGCTTTCTCAAACAAAATAAATAGTATTGGTTGAAGTTAAAGTAAGCAATTTAAGGCACTGTGACCTGCATGCACACTGGTTGTGGAGTACCCGTTCAACAGCACCTGGAGAGAAGTTAAGAGGATAATGGAGGTAAGGCGGGCAAAGCCTTTCACGTATAAGGGAACTACCAATTCCAACAATGTCAGGATCCTGAGATGAACTGGATAAAGATCACTGCAAAGCCCAGGTTAAGGATCACACGGTTCAGTTGTAACAATGTTTGTGTTTGCACTACTCAACAAGACTCTGAGCCAAATAGTTTTTCACTCAGCTTTTTCCTGCTCATTACTATATTGCTATTAGTTAGGGATGAAATATGTACGCGTCTCACCTGCTGTTATGATTGATGTTGAAGTGCTGCTACAGGGAACAACCCTCATATTGTCTTTGTAAATGCAATTAATATTACAAGACCTGTTTATGCTGGGAATCACAAGCAGGTAGAGCAGCAGCTTTCCCGACACCTTGCCATACTTTGTGTGTTTTTGGATTCTCTGTGCAGTGCAAACACCATATGGTCCAGATTTTTCAAACTAAAAGACATTTTGTCAGTCATCCTGGGAACCAATCTAAAGAAACAAATGGCTCTGCTGTCATGTGGGTGACCCAGGAGGAATACGCTCTGACCCATTTCTTTGCTCCAGACCATTAGTTTAAGAAACCAGAGCATATGGCGTTAGTTTTAGGGTGCATTTCATGTTTTTGGCTGGTAAAAGGGAGCCTGAGTTAAACCGTTTGGTTTAGAGGCAGATGCGTGTTGTGGTGTTGCGTAGCCTGGAGCGATGGCTCCATGACTAAAAATCTGCCAACCAAATTCTCTCCCATTTCTTCTTCAAATTACTGTTAATGCAAAGACAATCCAACATGTGTGATTGCTGCTATTAGCACTACAAAACAAACACTGCTGCTATTATAGCTAAATAGGATATGAAGATAAATGGAATATCTGTTTTGTTTTTCATTGTGTACATTTATAATTTGTGCAGTCATAAACAATCTCAAGAAATGGTGAGGGTGAACCTTTTTGGCCGTAGCAAACAAGTGGATGTTTGCTATGTTCCTTTCCCACCAATGTCCTTTCTTTAAGGTATTCAGACTGGGTTTAAGGGTTGACAAAGGCCATCTTGCCAAAGCTTCACTTGACCTATTTTAATCGCATCTTGTTGGGTTTAGGCACCATGGTGCCAGCACGTGGTGGTGCTAAGCTGACCCCTATCATAGAGCACAGGAGGGACTCAGCAGAAGAACAGACCAGAGCCCCATTCTCACTGTCTAAGTCCTTCCACTTAATCCCCCAGGGAGGTTGTTTGTGAGCGATATCACTACAAGAGTATTGTGAAAAACCCTGCGGAGAAAACCAACCACAGTGTGTTGCCAGTGCTTCGCTGCTCTCTCCTCTTTCCTTTTTCTTAATTTATCTTTCTCCAACTGAAATTCCAATCGTCCACTTCTCACATACAAACACACAAACCTCACTCTCCGCATCACAAATACTTGGATTGTATATACTCACACTTTCACACAACCTCCATCAATCTACTTCCATGTCCCCTTCATGTCTGGCTCATTGCCCTGCTGGATCGAAACACACACACACACACACACACACACACACACATAAGGATGCACATGCATGCATGTACGCACACCTGCCGAACCCTGGTAAGTGACATGACTCACATTTATATGGCCAGCTGAGTCAGCAGCTCTCTCTTTCACTCTGGGGCGTGTTGAATTGTACGTCTCTCATTTCATTCTTCTGTTCAGCTCTACATTTATCAATCATCTCCTCTGCACAACCATCTAGCAATGATTCAAAATACCTTATTATATAATCCAGCCCAAACACTCAGGGCAACAATATCAGGTCTGGATATGTGTTAAATTACTGATTACATGCAATCAGTTGTTAATCAGTCGTTAAACCGATAGACTGCTAATATCCAATTGTAGTTCAGAGATTAAGGTTAAATACAGAACTGGCACCACATAGAGCAGTTTTCTGCTAGTAAACATGATGACGTAGTTTTGTGGGCAGAGCGTAGTTGGAGGCAGAATAATTCCTTGAACATGTGTCGGCTTGTTTTTTGACAATAGCTGAAGAAAAAGATTTATCTGAATATGTACAGTCACTCACTCTCTCTGGGACTGCAAATATTACTTGAGAAAGTTAACATTATCCAACAGGACCCGATTGTTGCACGCTGACTCAACGGATGGACGATCTGACAGGATTACTTGCGTTGAATGGCCAGACATTTACACACATGATAGAGAAACCAACCGTGTATGGTAAAGAGAAAGGGAGGGCTTATAACTATTGCACTACATGGTAACTGTAGATAGGTAGAGGACACTTCAACTGTTTCCTCTGAGTTTTGTCTTGGCTAACATTTACTATTGACGTTATTCCTCATAGTTCCCCAATTTCTGAGTAGGTGAGCATGACAAAACTGTTAAAAACATATCTATACCTACAACAGACACTTTATTTAATAATATCTGATATGGAGTGTGCGGTGCAAAAACAAGCATTTGTATTAATCGCCTCAGTCCAATCCTTGCGTCTTATTTTTAGTTGGAGCCATAACTCCTTATATTCTGGCACTCAACAATACAGCAAGATAGCATTTTTGATATGTAACTCAAGCCTACTCTGAGGTGATTCGTGTTTGTCTCCAGTGTTTCTTTTGTTTTGCCTCCAGCTGACACCGTGACGTAATCACGACGTCGGCACTAGAAGGGTCTAAAAGGTTCAGTGTATTGTTTCAGGAGACTTCAGAAAGGCAGAAGAGCTTGAAGAAGTAAGGCACCTTCACTTACTATAATGAACAACTAAGCGGTTTCAAGAGGGCTCATAGAAAAACATTAAGTGCAAGACAGCAAGGATTCATTTCTAGTACCCTTTTTAGTTTGCTATAGAGAGAAAAGACACTATTACTTCTTGTTTATTGCTCTCCTCCTGATGCTGTTTACTGCTTGGACAGAAGGATTAGGCCTGATCTCAATTTTCCTTCTTCATCCTCTTGTTCTTAATTCCATTTAAATGCTTGTCTGATCACAAGCCAGGTCGTCCCTATAGCCTACTTTCCATCTCACTTCATTAAAACTGTTGCTGCTCTCCAGTCTAATCCCTGCTGAATAGCAAATAATTAGACTTCCCTGGTGTTTTAGTGGCAAAGACATATTGTGCACTCATCGTGCCATGACTTTTGACCTCTGCTGCATGTTCGCCTCCTCGGCCCACCAAAAACACAAAGACACAAGGATGCACGATGGAAACAATCAACATGTGAGTTTGGTTTGAGTCTTGCTATATCTTGATATGAATTTTTAAAACACTCTTTTACATTTACTTTCATTTGTTTCTTTTGTGTGTTGTTGAAGTTCTTCCAGAGAAGTAAATAAGGTTTAGACTTTTTACAGAAATGTGATTTTTCAAAATGTTAAAAATGCTAACAAACGTTCATGAGCAACTGAAATATCAATATAAACTGTTTCCCTATTATGAAAATAAAAACCCTACGGTAGAAAAAGTACAAACCAAATTTATGAAATTACACATCATTGTACCGCTCTGAATGGAAAGCAACAGAGTTTCATTTGCGTACTGTACATGAATATTATACACAGCATGTTAGGAAAAATAATTGGAAATGTCATTTATAATTTGCATTTAGATGAGCAGATTCTCATTTTGTATTGATATTATAATGACCAGGCCTGTGGGAAATAATAGTACAGGTGAGAGAGAGTCAGCAGTGCTGAGCAAGCAAGGTTCAGTGCAACAGAAATAATACTTTGCATGCTTATCGAGACAGCACGATAATAATAGCTTTATTTGCTGGTGTCATTATTAGTTAAAATGGTTGTAAGCGAATAAGTTCATAAGTAAAAACACAAAACACAATATAAATGTGAATACTGTCATTTTGATGTGTGTTGGTTGAGTTGCAATTTGAATATTGGCATTGGCCTATGATTGCCGGTGTAAGAAAGAAAAAGAAGAAAGAAAAAATATAATACATTCTTGTCAAGTCAACGTCAAAGTCACTCCAAGTTCTACTGACAACAAACAAAATAAGTCCCTCACAAGGTAAACGTGGGTGATCTGAGTGTTTACTCATCATGGGAAATGCCTGTGGGTTGTGTGCCTCAATAAAACATGAGTCATCCGAGCAGTCAGCTGAATTCTACTCTGGATTTCTTCTTCTGAATACATGCCTCCTAATCACACCGTTGAACCACTAAGATTAAGGTTTTTAAGTCCTGTTAGACATGACACAATGATGTACAAATCAATGTTTGGTAAGCCAGCTCAAGCCGTGAGAACTTTTGACTCTTCTCCTCTCCTCTCATTTCTTCTCCTCTCCTCTCTTCTCGCCTCCTCTCTTCTCCTCTCCTCTCATCTCCATTCCTCACATTTCTTCTCTTCAGGGAGCGCGGGCGAGCGAGAGAAGAGCAGCAGACGCGAGGGCGCGAGAGAAGAAGAGACGCAGAAGACCAGGCAGACAGGCGAGAGGACGAGAGGAGCACCGCACGCGAGGAGACAATACAGAGCAAAGAAGGGCGGAGACTCGCGTGTAGAGAAGCAGAGGGGAAGCAGAAGAAGGCCCGGGAAGGACGCGAGCGCCGGAAGGATAAGGCAAGAGAAGAAGAGCATATAAAGAGAGAAGAAGAGATAAAAGATAATCACACTCCGAAAGAATTCCCCTCCACCCCTCATTCAAAGTTCCGTCCTCTCCCCCCCCCTCTCCTCTCCTCTCCCTCCCTCACTCCTCTCCCCCGCCTCTCGCCAATAACTCTCTTCTCCTGTCCTCTCAGGTTCACTGCTTACAGACTACCCCCTGCTGTGACCTTTCACCTCTGCCTGCCTAATGATCTGACCCTCTCGTTTTACCTCCTTCCATACCATCTCTCTATCCCTCTCTCTTGTGTCCCAGGGGATCATGCGATTGAGGACTCAGAGGGAAGAGGGCAGATTGGGTCTGCCCTTTCTGGCTGCTTTGTCTCCTTTCACCTTCACCCGTGTCTACCTCCTCCAGTCACCCTCTCTTTCTCTCTCTTCTGCTATCTATCTTCCATCTATCTCTTGCTTACTTCTCTCCCTCTATCTCCATTCACCATAGAGTCCTATTTGAATAAGCAATGCCGTTCACTCTTTACCCTAATGTGTAGGTTGGGACCCGATGGAACAGGTTAAATTGGAGGCATACTGATGGAAATGGGGGGAGAAAACTAAACTAGTCACACAGAGGTATCCGGCAGATGGAAAATAGGGAAAAGGGAAACAGTCCGTATTTAATTCAAACAGCCAAGATTGTGAAATTGGCTCTGATGCTCCAAAGATAGAGGAGAATAAAGCTTATTCTCTGTTATACTAACAACAATTTCAACATTCATGAGGGTTATTTAATACGCCTTATGAATAGGTCTCATAAATGTGAAATTTCTTGTTGAATCTTCTATTTTTGGCTTCATTTTTGTATTTATCGGCTCTCCCTTTAACAACCAACCTATATGTGCATCTCAGTGTGATTGCTCCTGATTAAATTGTCTGTGTCAAAGTCACAGCTCAGCCTGGGGGGTGGAGTAAACAGCCCTATTAGCTGTTAACAAAGCCTCCCAGATATGAAACCATGCCTGCGTTTGGTGCTAAAGCCACTGGGAGATTATCCAGACTGCAAATACAGGGGCGACTGAGATGTCCTTTGTACCACACAACAGAGGGCATTTCATGGGCAGAGCGCTGATCCCTTTACTGGTGTGCAGTTGAAGAAATGTAATCCCAAATTATTTAACCAGATTACTAGAGCATGAGAAAAATAATTCTGCATTTAAATGATGTATGGTGGGAGTTATGTGGTAAGATATGAGTTCCAGTGTGATGATGACCCCCTAAAGCCAGAAACTGTTCTGCACACACAAATGTTATCAGCACACAGGTGAAGCACGAGAAAGCACATATACAGATGCAGTAAGACATTCAGCATAGCAAAAACAGTGAGGGATACTGAGAGACAAGTTTAGAATATGATCATTACTTTGTTGGCAGATACCAATCTCGAAAAGCAAAGAATATTTTGGCAATATCAGTAAAAAACAGAGATCACATTGCCAGAAAAATAAGGCGGCGAGGTTCATTACAAACAAGCTCATGTACGGTATGAGCCATTACAGGCAGTTTGGCAAGAAATGGCACTGTTGGGTTGGACACAGACCGAATTTGCCTGCCAAATACAATAAACAAAACACGGCTTTATTAAAACTAAAACTAAAATCAAAAGACAACACGGTACAATTGTTCATTCTCAAACAGCACTGACAGAAAGGTTCTTCAAGTTTCTGTGGCAGTTATTTGATATATGCCATCACTCAACCTCTGTTTGTTTTAATGTGTTTTGTTTACCACTTAGTTGTATCTTAGCATTTCATTGAAACACTAGTTCTGACAGCTCCAGCTGTGGCCTGGCTTTTTTAGCTTCGGCTACTTTTCACTGCCTTGCCTTCCAAATCCAGTGTGAAGGAGAATTAGATCACATGTTAGGAGATGACAGTGTTCCCCGTCAAAGACAAAACAAAGACCCATGGAATCATGTGAAAGTCTCATACCAACACATGCACAGTCACAATGCCTTTTCTAGGAAGCTGAAGTCTTCAATCTAACAGTCATTTCTGAACTGGCACAACAGTTACAGTTGCTCACTACTTAATCACAATAAAGTAATCTGATTACAACACATTAACTGTGAACCACACTACGGCTTAGTCCATATATAGGTACACAGGTATCTTTGAAAACAGGGTTTGATCTAAAAAAGAATCCACACAAGCACTCTCTGTAAAAATATCAGTACAAATTAAAACACAAACACACAATTGAAGCACTGTCAAGTCAAGTGGGCAGCCCCCCGCCCTTCACACACGTGTGTGTGTGTGTGTGTGTGTGTGTGTGTGTGTGTGTGTGTGTGTGTGTGTGTGTGTGTGTGTGTGTGTGTGTGTGTGTGTGTGTGTGTGTGAATATCACATGACAGCTAGCTACTTTGTGGTTTAGGCACCAAGCCATTTTATTGTAAGACCATAATCATGAACAGATTTTTTTTTATGTATCTTATTACTGATTAATATCATAAGGATGAAGTTATGTCTGTACTTTTGAAATAATAATGTTTTGAAACAAATTCTGACAGGACATTAGGATAATAACAAAATGAAAGCTCATTAAAAGCAGATTTTAGTTTCATTAAATTTATAGCAATCCAAAATTACTGACTCGTTAAGTAATCGTACTAAATTGAACTAAGTCGAACGATTTTCATTAGAACTGAAATGACTCAGTAATGAATCTTCTTTAATGAAGTACATTTGACTGTAAGCTTTCCAACCCTGCCTTGCCTCTGCTGCCATATTGTCTGATGACGCAATGATGTCCAAATCTCATCCATCGCTTCCCTCCCTGCAGCAGGCACCTGGCCAGCAATCGACCGGATCTCACCCGTGGTTTTTGGGTCACAAGCTGTGACAGGGAAGCGGATCACTCTCCTGTCCTGCATCCAGCACTGTGCCACACACACACACACACACAGCGATGCTCTGTGGGAAAGACAGAAGATTTGCTGACCACCGGCTCTGTTGCCTTCTTTCCACAGCACTATCTGTCTGAGTGAGAGAGAAAACCAGAGAGAGGATTTAAGAAGGGGTGAATAAAGGGGTGATGAGGGAAGAAGAGAATGAGTAAAGACAGAGATATATATTAAAAGAGGAAGGGAAACAATCCTGGTTACGCACCCAGACAAAGAGAATCAGAGAAAGAGATACAGAGACAGTAGAGGAAAGTAATCATCTTAAAGGTCTGAAGGTCTCAGTCAGACTCACTCACTGTCCTGCGGCAAAGATGAATGCAAGACTTAGCTCCAGCTGTGTGTGCAGGGATGAAAGATGAACACAATTTCAGCATTGACCTCCAGGGGTGTGTGAATGTGAGTGTAAAAACACGATGACAGTATGTTACTGCAATGTGACTACCCTGCTGCTCTGCCTCACCTCAGAGACACAATGGCAGACCGCACACGTGTCCTTGCTGTTGTACTCCCTCTGTACTTTTTGGAGGTCATTTTTCATAACTATTGAATTCAGCAAAATCTGTTGCATTCATGTTTTTTTTTCCACTTCTGGGAGTTAAGAAAAGAATATAAAATGCACATAGCAATGCTGGAGGACCACACACTGTTTACAATAGGAGAGAATGTTTCCATGTAATTGACAAGAGCCACTAGGTTTCACTTGTAAGTATTACATTTTAACAATATGCTCTATCTTCCATAGAAACCCTGGACTCCACGAGGTAATTGAACGCATGAGGTTTATGTGATGGCCATCAGTTTTAATATTATATTATATATATATACTTAAATGTAGCACAACAAACTGTAAACATAAAAAACATATTTTGACCTATAAAATTTAGCATCGGAAATAGTGGAAATTACAGTGTTGGTACCAGAAAGATTAATTCAGACTGAAGTCCCTTGTAGGATATAGTTATTTTCTAAATGCTAAACATTTCAGAAACCATGCTGCTCTGGCCTTATCACTAAGCAGTTATGAAGACGAGGATGTTATAACTCTCCCAGTACATAAACATGGCAGTCTCACAACCCACAGTGTGTTGCAGGTATTGCAACCCATGTATATTTTCTCCTCTCCTAAAATGACTTGCTTGTAGTAATAAAAAAATAATATGTTATAATTTACATTCAGGAGGCCAGTAAATGTATGCATCTTGTCTTTTTATCCAATTACATATATTAAGGATTTTTACAGCTATTTTTCTTTAGCACGTTGCTCCTGGCAGCTGTCTAGCGAGTCTAAACAGAAAACTTGCTTTCGCTCTTCTGCTCTAATTCATGCCCATCCCTGAACTCATTCTTATTGCAGGGTTGCACTACACTGTGGGCACAACACACATGGTGTAATCCTTCGGGCTTGATGGATGAAAGAAGAAATACCATACATGTATAGGAGTTGTGCATACATGAATTGTATTGGCATAACTCAAAGATGTACAATAAAACTCTGAGGATGTAACACCAGCTGTGCACATATTATTCTTTCTGTTTCATGTCACAGACTAAATGATAGTAGACACAATAGAGTTGGTAATGCCAGCAGTTACTCAGCATATATCATAATATAACTTATAATTGTAATTTATAACATGAATCTTGAGTGAACTGATATAAAGACCATAGAAATAACATAGGACTTTTCTTTTGTGATGTATTGCTCCCTCCCCTCCACAGTTAGATGTCATTGTGAAATTGAAGTAAAAATGTATTCTCAGCCTTTGACATGTTTCATTCACACTCTTTTTATTAAATTGAATAATGTATAAGAGGCAGTCCCCCCCCCCCCCCCTCCTCTATTTATACTGTAGTTTTATTCATTATTCATGTCTTGATTCATGTGTTAAAGTCACTTCATGCACATGAGGCATATTGAACTGCAGGAAATCAACGGTGAACTCTGGTTTCAAACTACAGGAGTACCGACCTGCCTGTTCCCTTTCATTTCACACACTTTTCATTCAAATCAAATTCTCTTCATACTCCGAATATGTTTGGTCACTTCACTGCCTTTAGGTATCCCTGCAGATATGACTGTAGATGCTACCAACTCTGTTTTATTAAATGATGGTCATTGGCTTATGGCACATGTAGTGCTTATGGGTTTTTTCATCTAAATAAATGTCATTACAGCCACTCAACTGTTTAATAAGCCACCTGAAGAAGACATGAACTAAAAGCAACCTTATTGAATGTCCTCAAATGTAAAAAAGAAACAGCTTCAGATGGAGGCAATTGAGAACCAAAAGTGTGTATAAATATTATATAGCCAATGATGGTTCCCCTGTTTCTCTGGTAGTTGATGTTGTTTCCCATAGCAACAGATAGAAAGGATGCTGGAGCATGAGAGCAGCAGTGCTAATGTTTACACATATGATTGGATTAGGGATGGCACATTTTTTATGTTACTGAGATTTAAATGGAATTGATGTAACATATTGCATGACTAGACTAAAAAGAGACGAAAATACAAATATAGACACAATGCAGGTGGAGCAGAAAGACAGCTAAAGAGAAAAAACAAAACTGAAACTTTGCATGCATAGTCAAATGTGGTGGTGGTCTAGTTGTCTAGTGGTTCCAACTAGAACAAGGATGTGAGTTTAATACCAGGGGCTGTCATCATTTGTGCCCCTGAGCAAGGCACATAACCTCAAGTTGCTGCCTGCCGTTAGTTAGTTCTAGATAAGAGCGTGTGCTAAATGACAAATGTATAAATGTATAATGTATAAGTCATAGTAGCCGTTGTTCATATTTCCATGTCTAAAATTTAATCCGGCTTTCATCCCAGTCCCTTAGATGCCACTAAATGGTACTCTCCAGTGAATGTAGAATTTATTTCAATAGGATACATTGAATAATAGTCAAATATTTCACTTCACATAGTTTGACATTTACACATAAGCCTACACTTATTCGCTTTCTTGCCGAGAGATAGACAAGAAGATTGTTACCATTCTCATATATGTCCATTAGCCTACGTAAATATGAAGCTACAGCCAGGAGACAGTTAGCTTAGTCTCCTAACTTGGTTTCCAGTTGTTAGCTTCGTTTTTTTGAAAGGCTTAAACAGGCAAGATATAAAGTGTTAATTAGAGAGCTTGTATTTTTTTACTAGATCCAGCCAGACTAGCTACTTCCACGTGTCTCCAGGCCTTAAGCTAAGCTTAGCCTACCATCTTCTGGCCCTATATTCATATAGCTGTTAGCTAGCTAACTGACAAAAGTGCAAAAGTGGCATGGGTGAGATATTAATTAAAAAAGGTTTTTTAATTATTATAAAAAATAAAAATAAAAATAACAACGATTTGCAAGTCGTCGACAGGCTATATAAGATGTAACACACGCAGTTGTTGTAGTTTCTCTAACTACTACATTAACCGCAGGCAGGCACAACCCTCAGCTATCCCGCCCATAAGCGTCACTGACTCAAATTGCAGCCGAGGCAGAGAGAGAAAGGAGAGAGCCTGGCTCTGATCACACACACTCACACACTCAGGAGCAGAGGCAGAGAGAGCAACACACAGAGCGATTGAGAGGTTGGGGATCCTTCAGTGGCTTTTCACTTGCATGAACACAACCGTAGACCCCCCCAGGATCTAAAGATGTGGACAGAAGTCGGAAAGCTTGTGCTATTCCATTTGTTACTCATGGAGCTCCATTACGCTAAAGGTAAGACACTTGTCTTAGCGAGGAGGTGAATTTGCATCGCACCACGGACGCGGCAACGCTTTGGGGATCGTTGCTCACTGAGAAACGGCTCATCTCTCAATGTAGTCCGCTTCGTATTGCTGCACTACTATGCCTTTCAAAGACTTCTGTCATCTCATGCATGCAATGGCTCACACACCTGGATCACCACTTTTGTCCGCGCAGTGTATGCGATCCTTGGTGACAGGAGGTTACAATACGTGGAAGAAAAGATCCGTAGCCTACAACCCCAACACGTGTCTAAATGCTGTAGGCTGATGTTATTGCGAGAAAACGCTGCCTGTGGTGATGTGAAGGCTGCAGGGGTCTGCGTTTGGTGTTTTTGTAGCTGCAAGCTGCAGCCAAAAAGATGCTTAAATAGATTTTCCTAAACAGATGTTTGTGTTGAATTGCCAGCAGGACACTAGTGGTAGCGAGCCTCGGTGGCACCAAAGCCTATTGATACAATCAAACAAGCCCATTATAAGCACATTATGACAGGAAAAGTGTAAACCATGTTGTGGGAATGTTGGATTGGAGAGAAACACACTAAAACAATTATTATTGGAGGAAGCCCCGCAGTACGGGAAGATTTAGAGCAATTATAGCTGTTGACCACTTTACAACCCACAATGCTCAGGGCAGAATTATTTACCTGCTTTATTGCAGTAAATGCATGTATGTATTCTATTTGAGACTCTTTTGAAAAGTGGAGATTGTTGCAACATACAAGTTAACCCCACAAACAAGAAACAGCCATGTAAACAGTTGATAGTCAAGACCCCTTTTGCCATAGCCTGGTCTTAATAAAGTACTTACACCGCTTCTTCCCTGTGAATGTCTTCAGTTCCCCCACCATGTATCTATGCTACTAAAGACATACATTTACAAGTGACTTTATTACAGGTTATGGTATTCTTTAATCTCATATTGTGTTTATCGTATCTTACATTCTGATCACTAAATGAACCAAAGAAGTGATTGACAACTTGATTTTTGTGTTTTTATGACAACATAGGAACTAATACAGAGACAGAGTGTGAAGCAGGACAGTTTCAGTGCAAGAACGGACGGTGCATCCCGACCCTGTGGAGATGTGATGATGATGATGATTGCTCAGACAGCAGCGATGAGGAGAACTGTCGTAAGTAGCCCAGAGTCTTGTTATATTGGCAGATAAGCGCAGTGATGCCTTTGCTTGCTGCCCCATGAAACTTGAATATACCTGCCGTCATTTATGTTACAAACAGGTCCTCCAAAACTCTAGAAATGGGCACACATTCGGCATCAGACCATTATTTGATGATGACTATGCATTCTGCTCTTTGATATGAGCGGGTACCTAACTGTATATACGTATATGCTGAAGATAGCTTATCCATGTTGTAACTTTTGAATGCATGAAGTTACACTGAGAATAAGCTGATTATTATGTTGCTGTGGGCCCCTCTGGAATCTCCCTTTTCAGTTGTTAGTCTGCAGATGTCTGTGCAGGAACTGCTGATCCTGGATCATTGGTCAGGTCACATGGCCACAGGAATCTAGCAAATGTTCTACTAATTTCACTCTTTAAGAAAACCTTTTGACACAAGGAGAGCTGCGATACTACTGGGCTATTTTATAATAGTATCATTATTACCCTTATCTTGCTGTTATCAGCTCACCCTGCTATACGGTCTCATAATGCTTTGGGTATATAATGGCTTCGCAGAGTGGGTCGTTTCGGAAATGGTATGATAAAATTGCAGCGTTATGAGTCACGACCACCTACTGCTAAGTAATGCAAAATGCTCTAATGCAAACACTGTGTCTTAGATATGGCTGATCACAAATTGGCTGCTTTGCTTCTCATGGGTGCCTCTGCTTCTTTAGGCAGGTGGTTTGTAATTGGAGTTTCAAATACCGAATCGCATATGTAATATCGGGCGATCAAATATTGTATTATGTCATTCAGAAATGGGTGAAAAACACCCGTGGGACATGATTCTGATTTGACTGACTCTGTTCTACTCAGGAAATTGCACGGACAACCAGCCGAGTAATCATCGCTTATACATTTGTCATGGTACTAATTGCTTGAATGGTTATATTAGCGGCCAATTGATTAATCGCTTATCTTGTGTACCAGAACGCCAAACCCATGGTTCTCTCATCTCGCACGCCCACCATGAAGGTAGCCGCTGAATAACTCGGGAGATTCCCTGGATGAATGCCGTGACATTTACAAGCACGTCTCATTCACCGCGGAGATTGATTGGAATTATTGGACATTTGGTGTGCAGTACTTGATGGAAGTGGAAGTAGATTTGAATGAGCTCTCCTTCTCTCTTAACAGGTTTACTTTATTGTTTTGGTTGAAGAGTTGTTCAAAGAGAATGTGAAAATGATACTCAAGCCACAAGGTGACAGACTGTTCTTTTAACTGAGCCACTTTGTCTGTGACAGAAATGTGCTCTTCCTCTTCGCTCCTAACTCTTTTTGAGATGTGGTTATGCTCTCCTGTCACTCTCGCGATCTCTTGTCCTGCTCAGTCTCCACCTTGTATCTACCTTTTATCTCTTGCTGTGCCTTATACTCTCTTTTGCGACCTCCATCCCCTGCTCCAGCTCTCCCCTCATACATACATTGAACTCTCTTTTCTTTGAGTGCTTCAGCCCTCAGCCTGTGTTGGAAGTTGGGAGCTTCCCCAGCATTGTAGCACCTACTAAGGGGTTTCCACCCCCCCCCCCCTCCATTTTTAAATCTCATGTGGGCACCTTGGCAGTGCAAATGCTATGCCCACTCGTCTTACGCCCACAAAGAGCATCAGCTGACAGGTTGGTTGGAGATAAATCCAACGGCGTGACTCTGGTTGCCGGAGTGATGCTCAGTGGCTGGCAGCATGCCAGCCCTTCGAGCAGATGCCAGCACTGCAACTGTGCCCCCTCCCCAAAACCCAATATCATCAGCAGAGTTCAGCGGGGAGGAGGTTGAGGAGGAGAATGAGAATCAGAAAAGATGGGACCGATTTGATTGAGAGGAACAGGACAGTGGAGAGCAGAGCTCATGAGGAAAATCGGAGCATTTTGGAAAATGGGCAGAGGGGCAGATAGAGACGGGAGAGGATGAATTGTAAAGAACATGAGGGGACGGTTAACCTAGCAAAGCCAACAAGTTTTGCTTCACTCATGGCGGTGTGGCAAAGCTAAATGTGTCTGGAGCAGGTTTCATTTAACGTAGGCTGTACATCAAGTGAATAACGTTGCTCTCACTCGCTAAGCATCCGATCCTTCCAACACCTGATTGGATGACTGGAACACTCACTTTGCTGTCATTGGTCTTGCTTCTGTCTTGCTTCTGAATTCTTACCGTAACCTAAAACACGTGAATGCATCGAAGTATGATGTATTTAAAAAATATTAGAAATGATATCTTTATATATCGTTTTGAGCTGGCTAACTTCTGATGTCTGTCCCAACAAATTACAGTATGACCGGGTAAAGATTGTAGACATTCTGCTCGAGACGGTGGATTTTAAATGCATTATAACATTGCATGATACCATTGTGTCATTGCTACATTGACTCCTGCCATCCCTCTAGTCTGTTGAGGCAATGTGCACGTAAACCACCATCACTGTTTGCATGTGTGAGTATGAGCAATAGCATTGTGCGCTTATCAGTCAGTGGTCACATTACTCATCTCGTTCTCAGTTCACACACACAGGTCTGTCACTGCAGGGATTACCCCTATAGCATCCTCCCACTAGCAGTTGGGTTAGAATAAGTCTTGATAGATTTGGCTGTCCTTTGTGCCTTCGTCTATCCTTTCTTTCACTCTCCCTCTCTGCTCCTCTCCTCTCCTCTCCTTCATTCTCAACATGCCTCTTGGTAGATCTAGCTCTGGTTGCCCTGGGAGACAGTAAATTGGTGGTGATGGTGGTGGTGGAGGGGTTTTTGTTCATGTGTGTGCTTTCTTTGTAGTGAACACAACACTCGTGCACACATGTATACAGACACACGGCAACTCTTCACCTCTGCACGGCTCTGTATGACCTATATTTTGGTTGAGGAATATACGGAAAAAAGGTCAGATCTTTTTTCAGAGGATTTAAGTGGATTTAAACATGCCTAATCCAAAGTGCCACTGTAAAATCATCTCATATCTGAACCTCGTGCAGTGTTTCTGCCAGTGTATTAAAAGCCAATGGTCCGCCGGGCAAAAGTTGACCCCCTGTCGGGCCTAAGCATTGGGGAATTTTTTTAAAATGTATTTTTAAGATGTTTTTTAGTGGGGGGCGGATCAGTGGGAAACATAGATCCACAATGGTTGGAAAAATCACCATCAACAGCTGTTGTTTAAATGTGAATGCACTATAGGAAGACGGCAGGTCTGAGGTCAGTGTTCTTTACCCTCACACTTCCAGCTTTCTGTGTTTCTGTAATCACACATACAATATGGCCCTACTATAAAGCTGCAGTCAGTTTCTCTCGCCAACCCTCGTTGAAAAATACTTGCCACCGGCCGAACAATGTTATGTCATGGTAGCTTTCAATTGTTCTCCCTCTCTGCACTGTGTACAAACACATCTGTGAGAATGTATTAACAAACAGAACTGTGAAATCAGTCGTGGTGATTTGAGGTGCAATGATTCCTAAATTAATCAATGAGTTGATTGATGGAAAATGAATTGTTATCAATTTTCATAGTTGTTTAGGACATTTGTCAAGCGAAAATGCGGAACATTGGTAAAGTTTCAGGATTTGCTGCTTTTCTTTGTTTTTATATCATTTTTTATATTTAGGGTTTATATATATATATATATATATATATATAATATTATTATTATAATTCTTTTTCATTTTTAGTTCTGATTGGTGCAATTTGAGATGTTACAATTGCCCTCCGTCTCACATACTGTAACT
>NC_041358.1:12700382-12707882 GCF_900634415.1 Cottoperca gobio
CCTGTTTTTCACCTTGCGCTCTGTCGCCTGGTAGGCTATATGCAGCAGGGAGCGGTGTATGAAACGACAACTAAGAATGCTGATGAATAAAACATGGCTGCTAATACCAGTCTGCTGGGCTGACACCGAGATAGGGTCCTTGAGTGTTGCATGTCAAAAGTTTTCATTAGAAGTTTTACATGGAAGTTACAAAGTGGAGGAAAAAGAGACTAGTCTGTCTCCTTTTTCTGATGATATTGCTTCCATTTCTCTTAATCCAGTTGCTATCCCTCCAGTCGTTCTCTGTTCTATTTAATTTTGTTCTTTATGCTTTTTCTCTTCCTTTGTTTTCACTCTGTTGCTCTAAGTTCTACTCTTCCTGTATTGTCTTCCCTTTCTCTGCCCTCTCCACTCAGACTTTGTCTTCCAATAAAGAACTAACTGCCGGTTTGATTCATTACATCCTACCCTGCTTCAATGTCTCTTGTCAAATAAAAACACAAATGTTCCGCCCACCGTGGCTACGAAGCAGGAAATCAGTTTGGTAAAAGTAGGAGTTAAGCTGGTGGAGAATTTGGCACGTCTACCTGTATGTGTGTTTGTGCGTGTCTGTTTTCAGATGGGTTGAAACTAGATTTTCTGGCCCAACACTTGCTGAGAAAAAGCAGATAAGAAGAGGCTTTGAAGGTGTCAAAACAAAGGGAAAAAGTCTCAGAAAGGGTTTATAAACTCAGATCTCACCCGTATATCATCTGTATCATAAGAAAACACTAACTGATGCAGATGCTAAAATTACATTACTCTAATATAATGAGTTATACAAATAACCTGCTGGCCCAAAGCTGAAATGCAAAGCTTGTATTCTTCTAATTGTAATAATTACAGCCAGTTAAGTAGTTAATAATCAGCCATCATAGTGAAAATAATGTAAACAAAATAATTGCACAGTGAAATGCCTGTGCTTTTTTAAAACTAAATTAAACAGCAATTTTGCATCAACAGATTATCACAAGCTACAGTAGCTTCTGTGACTGGTGTTAGCTACATCACAAATGTCTATCTGTCCAACATATACCAGTGTTTCCCCTAGGTTTACTGCTTTGGAGGGGCGCTCACCGTGCGACGTGGGGGTGGGGATTGCGTGCGCGTGCGGGGAGATTGTGTGCGCGTGCGTGCCGCGGTTTCTATTTAGTTCTCCCCTCTCCTTTCTTCCGCTCTGTTGGTGTGTGCGCACGTGTCATACCTGTCAACATTGAAATTTCAAAATAAGGGAATTGTTTTGGCGGACTCCGCCCATATTTTTAACAGCTCTCAGCCCCCCAGCCCCCACCCATATAATGTAAATGTAAACACATAACACATACTTAATGCTGGCGAACATCGCTTATTCCACCGTGTGCAATGCTAACATCTGAATGGCACTTACAAAAAGCACGAGTTTGCCCGACTCTGCTTTTATTAAATAAGGGAAGGTCTCCTCTCATTTGTCTAGTTACTTGCATAACGTTTTAACTTGTTTGGCAGGTACAGCTGCGTCTCCATCTCTCTCCCGTTCACTGACTCATCATACTGCTTTCTTCTTCTTCTTCTGTGTTATTGTTCCTGTTTTCTTCTTCTGTGTGTTTACTGGCGTATAACGTTTTTCAGCTAAAGTTAAACATAATACTGCCACCTGCTCTACCGGAGGCCACTTTACCACTGTACACTTTTTTATATTAGGCCTATTTTTTTTTTTTGAAAGGTTAAAAATATGAGATAATTACGAGAAAATATTTAAACGGGATGGAAGTAGAAGAGGGTTGACAGGTATGGCACGTGTGTGTGTGTGTGTCAGCTGCGAAGCCCCGCGAATGTGAATGTGAATAGTAGGAAAGTAGACAGTACAAACTGAAATGTGCACATAAATTAGATTAATAGCATAAGCGTTTAGTTTATTTAATAAAAGAGCACCCGTCAATGTGAAAAGTGAGTTGTGAATAAAAAGGAATATATTGAATTTCAGGCAGGGCGCTGGGCTCCGTTGGCAGGGCTTGAAAAAATATTCCAGCAGTACTTTTGAAACCTATATATATATATATATATATATATATATATATATATATATACACTTATTACACCTTTAACAAAAACATAACCTGTGATCAGTAGCCACTAAGAAGTCGACTAAATCAAAAACATAAGTGGCACAAAAAAAAGAACTTGAGGATTTCATATATCTTTCTCCTCCATATTTCTCCCTGCACTACACCTTTCTCACTTTTGTCCTTATTTCATACGTTTCTCTCTCTCACATTTTTCCTCCTGTCCCCTTCCCTCCATCTGGCTTTTGAACGAAGCTGTTTACGTAGATTACACACACAACGTATCTCCTTCATACACATTCCTTGCCAGCTCCTAAGCCTGGGAAACGGGTCTTTTACCTTGAGGGGATTTTGCTTGTCATTCGTTGCAGGATGGTGGGGTGAGGTGGTCCAAAGGGGGGGTAGTGACTCTTTGATAATATAGCTAGTGCTCAGTAATACCGGTTATCAGAAAAATGGCGGCTGTGACACAAAATCTCACACATACACAGAGCCTATGTTTTGGGGATACACATAATGTAACACTTTTAGCTGCAGCTTGCTTTATTGTCACAACACACTGACACTGTGTCAACATGAACGGGCTGGGGGGGGGGGTAAGCAGTGCATTTTCCACTGCTGATTGAGGAGAACAAGTCCTTCCTTTCTGGAGTGACGGCGTGGGGATTTTTGGAAGTGTGCTTTGAAGTAAAAAAAATAAAAAGCTGTAGCTGCTGGAGCAGCATCAGGAGTCTCTCAGGACGCATTGACGTTCAAAACGTACTTCAGCTATTTGGGATGTTGGCTGCATTGCAACGCTTTCAACTCGCAATTTAAAGATGCTGCGTTGAGTGGCTGAGCCAAATGTAGAGAGAAAGAGAGAGAGAGCAGATTCTGGTGGGAGGAATGAGGTTCTACTGCCGCGCTGGTTACTCAGTGAAGGAAAGATGGTTTTTCATCAGATCTGCTTTCCTGCTCGGCTCTCTCCCTCAAACCTAGTCCTGCCTCTTTTCTGTCTTTCCTCTTTTTGGCATGTGTTCACAGGGCGTTTGACCCTCTCTCTCTGTGCCCTCCACCATCCACCCCCACACCCTATTATGTGTCATTGCAGCAGTGCTTGAATGTTTGGAATCAGGGTGACACCTTCTGAATGGGGCCCTCTCTCTCTCACACACGCACACACACACACACACTTAAAAAAAAGATGCATGGACAATTGCTTTTGCGTGTGTGTGTGTGTGTGAGAAATGAATAGCGCTGTGACCTTGCATGCAACATCTGCATTAGGTTGGGTTCAATACTCTGCAAGAATTTCCATATACATTGTCTTTGTTTTTTTCACAGAGCTTTTTAAATTTGTGTCTCTATTTTACATAAACACACGTTTACATATCATTTCCACAAGAAAAAATGTGTCCTTTTCGTTTGTCTGCTCGTGTTGCTGTTGATGTTTGTCTGCATTGGACAGGTTTCAGAGGTTTAGTATGAATTAAATGAAGCAGCAAGATGATCGGCTTAAACATTTTACACTGGGCTTTAGTAGGAAGAAGGAGAGGACACACACACACACACACACACACACGCACACACACACACACACACACACACACACACACGCACACACACGCGTGCACTGTAGCATCATCTTCTTGGCTGTTGTAGCAGGTTCAAGAGTGAGAACCGTGACCTTTTCTTTGACGTACTCCGGTTTTGTATGAAAGGGATTTTCCTTTTTTGTTTGGTTTCACACGATTTCTCGATGTCATTTGATGGGACAGCTCACGACTGACATGTTCTCGCTAGAGATATTGATTCATACCTGACCTGTGTGTTTCATGTCTTTTGATGTACAAACTTTATTTTTATGTGTTGGATCACTTTTCTAAATGTTTTGTTTTAGAGCAGGTGTAGTGCTATTACTGATGAGCGGCTCTCTTTCTCTACATGCTTCTTCTGTTCTGTTATTTTCTTCACATTATCATTTAGTTTGAGTAGTTGGCATCACAATTCCTTCTTCTTTCCTCTCTCAATTTGTTGTCTGCATTCTGAACTCCATTGTGCCCATCTTTTCCCTCTGTCTCCCACGCAATACCTAGCAGACTGTCAGAAGTTCTTTAGTAGGTAGTAGTTTTGTGTAGTACTGCTGGCCATAGAAACACAGGAATGACTCCCCCAAAAAGTTCTAAACGGAGCTTCCAGCCATGATTAGTAAGATAATATTACTAGTAATACAAGCTCTGTTTCCGTAAGTGTGCAGCATTGACTGTCACACCCGAATAGTGAGATAATTCTGTTTAGCCTGAAAGACTAGTGCGGGGGTGAATCCCCGGCTGCCATGGCGCATCTGCATGTTTTCATGCCTTGTTGCCCATGAATTTCCACATTGCAATGCCTGCTGTGCTCAGGTGCAACCACCACTAAATCCCACAACTATATTTAAAAAGCCAACATTTAATTCCCATAAGTTAACATCCAAAACAAATCGCCCAAGTACCTTCCTAAGTTACAAACCGGGGCTCTAAGAGACTCTAGTGTGTTAATATTACCTGTAAGGTGACCCCTCGGAGAGAATCAAGCCCTTGGAGCACTGTGATACTTTGGTTTCAACGGACATGCTTAACTTCTGCCTTTAGTTAAAAAGAACAACAGATGGACAGGTTCCCATTGACAAAAACTCCCCTAGAATAAATAGACACTTCAAGCTTGGGAATGTAAATATGAGCAATCCATATTTTCTTTCCCATTCATGGTGTGTGTCCAAACTAGAAACACACAGAACGCTGCGTCTAGAATCACTTTATTAAATAATGACACATGTGCAAACCAGACCCTTAACAACACGCACACATACACTTAGTCCATTCTGCATGGAGAAGACCCAGTGACCCAGTTATGACAGAAGGCAGTAGTTTAGTATAATTGGCCCATGGTGTTATTACTGTGATGTTTTTTTCTTTCTTTATTGGCTTTATTCCACCTCTTTTGGCCCAGACAAAGCAGCCATGGTCCAGTTTTCCTGTGTGTGATGATGCTTTCATAAATGATCAGACAGCTTGATTAAATTCGACACGATCTGCATGAAGTTCCGTTTGATTTGACACATTTTGCCTACTAACGACAAGAACGCTTGTTATGAAGGGGGAACATCACAGCGCTCACCTGGTGTTTGAATGTTGGGCATCGCTGATAAGCTACTTGAGCGTTATGTTTAAAGTAGGACAAACTACATGGTCAATACTTGAGTTCATGATTTTAAACCTCAAACTTGATCCAGACTCTTTGCACAGGTTATGTGTTTTGTCAGAGTGGACCATCCCTACTCTCCAAAAAGCAGAAGTAAAAGGCTATTTTGTGGGCAAAGACAATGTCCTCTTTCTTTAAGAAAAAGTATTGATCCCCCCCCCCCTGACTGTGAAAGAAAGAGGTGAGTTAAGGTGAGTCGCAATCGAAGCAGGCAGCCCATTGTTCTCCAAGATGAGGATAGGTCTCTATTCCACAGTGCTCAAAAGCTTTTTTTCACTTGAGCGGCTACTTGAACAGGTGGCTGTGTGTAATTGTTTGACACAGAACAGTACAGATAGTGCATGAGGGCGACAGAAGAGGTGACTTATGATAGGTTCTGACTGTTGCCTGCAAACATTGGTATAGTTTGGTAGCAGTAGCAAATCATTTCTGCCACAGTAAGTCCAACAAAATGAAATCTTCCAAGGTGATTTAGTTAAGTTCTTCAAGTTTTGTCGCTCTTCTTTGTCACAACTCTGGAGGAGTTAAAGTCTCTCTGTAAGTGCTGGATCATTTTTGTCTTTGTGTGCTGCCAGCGACGGGCTGAGGGAGGGAAAGACGGTCTCAAGTTGCGTTCTGTAATTAAGACCCCTCACACAGTTTACTTTGATACACTTCTAGCTGAAGTGGCACAATATGTCCCTGTCAAAAGGCCCAGATCTCATACCCATAACCCAACATGTCAGATGCCATAAAATTATGTTTTCACCCTTGATATTCTCGCAATGTTAAGAAACAATGCGAGGGTTATTGTGCGAATGTATTTGCGCATGTCTTTTCCCAAACTTCAAAGAGACTCAAAATGTTTTCATCTAAGCGCACTCGAGACACATTGATCCATTTCTAATGAAGAGACTTGCACCTGTTAAAGAATCCAGAGGGAAGACAACGCTGCTTGTTTGGTTTCTCCACGCTCCTAACTTGAAAGGTTGAGTAAAAAATTCAATAATTAAGTTGGACGAGATAAATATAACAGAGGATGAAATGGAGGGAGCAAGGGGAAATAAACAGGAGTTTTGCAGCGGATGAAAGGATAAAATACATTCAGCCTCCTTCCTATGTGCTCGGGGGGATTGGTGGAGAGATGAAAACTGAGTGTGGCTTAAAGTTAGACTTATCCGTCAAGATTCATGTGCCTGAGAGTCACTGATAAATCTTTTTGGACACTTTTCATACTCTTCTGTGTATGGCTGCAAACAAAGAGTCTTTTGATTATAAATGAATTAAAATATTACTTTTTACAGTCAATCGGTAAGCAGGGCTTGGAGTACCTTCTCAGCTCTACATGCAGCGTGCAAGTAACTGTTCCTTGCTTTCAACTCTCACGCATTGACCCGTGAGACTTTGATACTTTTCACTTGCTCTCGAGCCACGAGTCCATTTTCTCACACAGTGAAAAACTTATTTATATATATAATACTTTTTCGTGCAAAATAGAGGACACTGACTTATACGAAATAAGTCTTGTTGAATATATGATGTCAGTCACCAGTGAAGTCCTTATATGATAGTCCTAATTTTTTTACTTTCATAAATTAAATTAATATTTCCCAGGTCCTCTTCAGAATGACCCAGACAATATACATGTCAAATTTGAAGTTATTCTACTATCTCACTTCAAACTAAATGGAAAAGTTGGCAATCCAGCAGGGCCCATGGCGGAAGTGCCAAGAAACCAAATTAAGCCCTTTTAAAAAAAGGAAAACTATTTGGTCCAGGTCCTTTTTAAAAGTTAAATGCACCAGTGCAGGTAAACAGAAAAAAAGGATTTTATACTCTGGGTTATTCTGTGAAAATATATAAAACAGTGAAAAATGCCCATCAGCATTCACCCATGGTTACCATCTTGTTTTATCTGACTAAAGATATTCAACATTCAATGTTTCAGCACTAGTTCTATATGTACCTACTGTATGTTTTATTGGTGTTTTCCTCATTTGGCCGCGCTACATCTGCAATTGGCAGTATTCTACAATGTTAATTGGCTGAGGATGTTGTCGGCCAGATGCAATCATAGCTGATCTCAGGTCACTTGGCAAAATCCAAACATGCTATACTAACAGACACTTTTATTTGTCACCTGTCTGTATCACATTTGTTTTACTGTTCCAGTGCCTCTCTAATGCTATGTTTACTAGAGGTAAATAATGCAAACAAATAGCAGCATTCCCAATATTGG